>NC_056618.1:11522546-11555925 GCF_018340385.1 Cyprinus carpio
GGTTAGCTTACTCTGGCATATTTGGATCTAATGTTGTGGCATAAGCCACGAATATTTGGGAGACCAGTTTCATTGCAAATAGGCTAATGATAAAAAGTTAATGCATTTTTTTTTATAAATGTTATATTAATGGGTACTGAATGGTTTATTACTCTTGGACCAATAGGTGGCGCTGTTACCAACTTAAGTGGCATAGTCAGTGTGAGTGCAATGACAATACAAGGTTGGTGCAAAATATGTCAAAAGCGGTGCAGAGATTATATCCTCAGATGCATGGTGGGCACCGCTGCCCTCAAATTGTAACTTGTGGAGTAACAGAAAACGGTTTTGTCCAATCGACACGAAAATGTATAACTTTTTTTCAGCAGAGTCCTGAAGATGACATTGACTACTATTATGTTGAACATCGGGACCAAACAGTTGAGGAGTGTTAGAAAAACTAGGATTTTAACATAAAAACATGACTGGCAGACAGGGCGTTCAGATTTCCTACTGTGAAAAAACTTATATGTCTGTTGTACGGCACGACCCAGTGAATTATTTTTGATACCATTTCACATTACAATACCTAAATGCAATAAAAAGTTATTAGCATTTTTGGAAATTTCATAATTAAAAAGGTTAATGGATGGTTGTAGTCCTCTCTTGCCAATATGGTGGCAGCTTTCACAAAGTTGATGTGCTGTGGTCTGTGTAGAGGACACCCATGGCGACATACAAAGTTTGGTGTAAATAGTCAAACTTTTGCAGAGATACAAGCCCTCATATTCGGTTTGGCCTCTTTCCAGCCAATTTGTTCCTGCGCTAAATGAAACATTTTCGTGTATCAACACCGAAATCATAACTTTTTGTCTGAAATGGTCCGGGCCACATTTGTTGAAAATCGGGACAAACAATCTAGGAGGAGATTCAAAAAAGTAGATGGTCGCAACATGAATCACAAAATGTGGACAGCGACGTTTCGGCCAATGTATTGGTAAAAATTGGTATCGGTGTTTCCCTCATGATCCAAGGAAGCTATCAACATCAGTCCTGATTTACAATAGGTTAATGGTAAGCACAAGCTCTAATATGAATTTTGTTATTTCATCATAACTTTTGACCACAAGGTGGTGTTGCCCCCAAACTCTTTTGAGTACACATGAGGATATGGTGCTGAAGGATTTTGTAACTTGTTTCATAAAAGTTACTCTAATGCGTTTGTAAAATATAGCATTTAGAAGAAAAAAAACTAAAAAAACAAAAAGCCTCTCGGATTGTGTTTAAATTTTGGTGTCCCTTTTGACGTGGCATAAGCCAAGGAATCAGAGGGAAAAAGAGTTAATTTTGTGTTTTATCGGTTCCAAAAGCTATTAGGTGCTTGGCCTTAATGATGTGCATAGTAAACTGAAAAGAAAAGTGCGAATAATTTTTATACGGGCCGCAGCACCGATGGTGTGAGTACCCTAGTGAATCTGCGATGTTTATTTGGCGTCTTCTTCTTCTTTTTTTTTTCTTCTTTTGCTCCAAAAGGAATCGCATTTTTGAGGGCCGAAACATGCTCGAAAAGTCTGAAACTTTGCACAAACGTCTCAGACCTGGGTGAAAATTTACGAGTCTGATATAGGTTTCAGAAGAGGGTGGGGCAAAATGGCTCACCAGCACCACCTATCGAAAAAAAAAGGCAAACATCCCTCCGAGCTATGTTTCACGTACATGCACACGACCATTGGCACACGCATGATAAGCCTTGGTACCTGGTCCTCACAAACAAACCTCCCTTAGAGCAAGACAATTCCGCAAACCCAAACATGAAGTTGGTTGATTTATCATTTTATGAGCATTTTTGTTTGTCATTTGTTGTCATGGTTGCATGCAGTGTATTTTAACGGACTCCTCCGGAGAGAGTTATTAAATTCAAACACTACAATTTGGTATGCCTAATCGATGTTCAAAATTTGCCGAGATCTTGAGTTTTCATTGAAGGGCGTGTCCGTGGCGCCTGACGAATTTCGATTTTCTCTGCCCATGAAACCATGAAGTTGCCTTAACTCAGACATACAATGGGGTCCAATCGGCCACAACACCCTTCACATGAGTAATAAGATCCAGACCCTCATGACATGAACATATAGACATCCCATGCTTCAGTTATAGTCATCGTGCCACCTACTGGCAACAGGAAAGTGACACATTTTACTGGTAACGATATTAGCTGTAACAAAATACATCCTTTAGAAGAAACCTGTAGACAGAAATTTTTTTTTTCCCAGTCAGTCTAATGCATAAAGGCCTGGGCCGATGTAAATTCTGAAGAGCTTGAGTTTTTTCTTAATAGGGCGTGCTCCATAGCGGAGTGACCAAAGTTCGATGTATCGGCTCATGGGAATAAACGTGTTGTAACTCAGGCATAAAATGTCCAAATCTTCCCAAACCTCCAAGGTTTTGATAAGAGTCCGGGCAGGAAAACCTCTGGAAGGCCAATATTCCATCCGGTGTGGCCAGAAGGCTCGATAGCGCCACCTATTAACTTTCAAGGGAGTGTGCCGCGAGCTACATTTCATGTAATTTTAAAAAAAATTGGTCCACACATGTAACACACAGTACCTACAAAAAAAGCCTCTTGTACGAAATTCGAATCCCCACAGGAAGTCGGGGGGGGGTTTTTTTAATTTCCTCTGCAATATTTGTGTGATTTTTTTTGGCCATTTTCAGGGTTGTACTTTAACAAAACTCCTCCTAGAGATTTATTCAGATCAACAACCCAATTGGGTTAGTGTAATCTAAAGACCTTTGGCGATGTTAAATTGCGAAGATCTTGAGTTTTGGTTGAAAGGCGTGTCTGTGGCGGCCTTACAAATTTCGTGATGTTTCGCCATGAGAAAGAAGTTGCTATAATAACTCAGACAATACAATGTCCAATCTGTCCCCAAACTTTCACATGTTTGATAAGACTCCTGACCTGAATATATCTACATTCTCATATTCAGATATAGCCATAGCAACCACCTGCTGGCAACAGGAAGTGACATGTTTTACGCAGTAACAAACTACTCCTAGAAATTTTATGACACTTTATAATTTTTGGGTCAGTCGCTAATCTAAAAGGCCTTTGCGATGTTAAATTGTGAAGATCTTGAGTTTTCATGAGAGGGTGTGTACAATGGAGCATGTGACGAAGGTTGATGTATCGCCCTTGAAGAGAAGTTTTGGTGTAAAAAGGCAGGAAATAAATGTCCGAAGCTTCCCCAAAAAACCCCTTCATAGTTCGATAAGAGTACTTCGCCTGAACACATCTGAAGGGCACTTTCTCTACATAATCAGAGCGCCACCTGCTGGCAACAAGAAATGGCTTGTTTTACAACTAACTTAAACATGCAATATCCATGTGCCCACCAAACTTCAAATATGTGAAAAGAGTCATGGGGCCTGAAGACATCTAAAGGCCAGATGTTCAGTTATATCATATGCGCCACCTGGGTGGCAATAGGGACACATCATGCTTTAAAAGCGGTCTGCTAATGGACTAAATGTAATGTAAATGTAAGGTTTTGGCAGTTTTTTTTGTGAAAATTACTGCACTGTATGGTGTTAACACATGATGAATTACTCATACATGAACTTGACTCTTGTCTGATTCATTGTGTTTTCTCTTTCTGTCTTCAGTCTGCGTGATTGTAGTATTACAGAGAAACAGTGTCTCATCCTGACTTCAGCTCTGAAATCAAACCCATCACACCTGAGAGAACTGATCCTGAGGGGGAATAAACTACTAGGAGACTCTGGAGTGAAAAACCTCAATGATCTACTGATGAACACACAATTCAAGCTGGAGAAACTAGAGTTAGTATCATTATACTCTACAGCAGTTACAGTGAGATTAAAGATTATAGAGTACTTTAAGGAAAATGAAAGGATGTGACATGTGGCCAAATATAGTGTCCCCCATACTCAGAATTTTTCACAGTAGTGAACACACACACACACACACCGTGAAAACACACACTGGGGAACAGTAAACACAGTTCTTGCTCAAGGGTCTCATCTTAGTCGTGGTATTGAAGGTAGAAGAGAGCGCTGGATATTCACTCTCTCCACCTACAATCCCTGCTGGACCTGAGACTCGAATCCACAACCTTCAGGTTACAAGTCCAACTCTATAACCATTAGGCCACGACTGACCAATTATAAAATAAAAACAAAGTAGAAGAAAAAAAGATTTTAAAAAGTATGAAATTAAGATATATTTTTGGACCAACTATAGAACTACTTTAAAATCATATTAAAAAGTCACCATGAAAATTAAAGTTGCACTATAATTAGCACCCGGGGAGCATTTTTTATGGAATATTGCAGTGCTGAAATGATTTACTCTGTGCACATAATGGATTTCTAAATTGATGTGTCCTCCTGACCTTTCAGTGCTGAATAACTTTCCTTGCACATAATCCCTCACTAACATGTGTTCTCCTCTCTTCTCCTCTGATGATGGATCTGATGATGATGATGATGTGATTGAACAGGAAAATCTGTCAATCGCCGGAGATCACAACAATAACAAATCACAGCAATCCAATTCATAAATGGACCAAATTAAATACTAACATACTTTCTTTTTTTCTTTCACATTCACTCAGACATTGTCAATCAATAAAGAATGACAATTGCCAAAAAAAAAAGTGTTTATTGATGATAAAATATTCTTAAAAGGTCTTTAGGTAAATTGTAATTCAAAAACAGAATTTTCTTGATTTCTCACATTTAAACTAAATTTTCACGTTTAATGTTATTTTTAAGTAGTTCTGTAGTTGAATCCTATATCTTAATCTACTTTGTTAATCTTTATTTTCTTCTGTTTTTGTGCGTATGGTCATATAATATAGGTTTTTGGCAATGTCTTAATTATTGCACTGTATGGTGTTAACACATGATGAATTACTCACACATGAACATAACGTGTCTGATTCATTGTCTTTCTCTTTCTGTCTTCAGTCTGTGTGGATGCAGTATTACAGAGAAACAGTGTCTATCATCCTGACTTCAGCTCTGAAATCAAACCCATCACACCTGAGAGAACTAGACCTGAGCTTGAATCAAATAAAAAACACAGGAGTGAATCACTTTTGTGATATATTTGAGTGTTCACACTGTAAACTGGAGAGACTGAGGTCAGTAACATTCACATACAAGAATCAAAATGATGAAAATCACTTTGTTTAACTCTTCTGTGCTGTTCAAAGACTTTTGAGACCCCAAATGATGATTTCTGAAATTAAAAAAAAAAAGTTCCCTTTATCTAAATGGAATGAGACTTTGTACGGTTTTCAACACTTGGTAGCTCTACAAATAGAAAATTATATTGGATTGATATCTGGTTGTGTGTTACTGTTTAAAAAAAGTAACTCTCTGGAGACCCACATTGAAATGAATGAGAAAATGATAAAATCAATACTTTTTCTTAATTTTTCAAATAAAACCAATAAATCCACCACAATTCAGACCACAAAATACACAAAAATTAAGTGGCAACCCTTCCACACACGTTCACAATGCAGAGAGATTACGCTCGCATACACCCCCCCACCACACCCCAAAAAAAAAAAAAAACAAAAAACAAAACAACCATAGACATTAATGGGAGAATATAAAATTTTAATTTTGTTTTTATTTTGTTTTTAGATAATTTGTGATGAATGTTTGATGTTGTTGGGTGAATATTTAAAAAAACTACATAAATCCTGAAAAAATTAAAGGGGTCATGACCATTTTTTTCCCCATTAATCAAAATTATGAATCCCCTAGGGTCTTTTATATAGTGAATTTTACATAAAAAGTTTTTTTTGTTTTAAAAAACTATTTAAAAATGTAGTTTTTTATTTATTTTTATAAAACCTGTTACAAATATCATAAATCCTTATAAAATTACAAAATGTGTCTGTAAAAACATTAATAAACCTTTAAAATTACATTTTGTTTAAAAAAGGAAATGTTATGTAACCCTGGACAACAACAACCAGTCCTAAGTGTCAATTTTTAAAAATTTAGATTTAGACATCATCTGTGGCTGAATAAATAAAACTTTCCATTGATTGATGGTTTCGTTAGGAGGACAGTCTTTGGCCGATAATACCTTAACTATTTGAAAAATCTGCATGGAATTTGACGGTGCAAAAAAATTTACCCACTGAGAAAATCGCCTTTAAAATTGTCCAAAGGCATTCTTAGCAATGAATATTACTAATCAAAAAAAATAAGTTTTGATATATTTATGGTCAGAAAATTTAAAAAATATCTTAATGGAACATGATCTTTACTTAATACCCTAATGATTTTTAGAGCATAAAAGAAAAATCGATAATTTTTATAATGGGGACACGTTTTTTTTGTTTCTTGCAGGACTTTTAATGGTAAAAATACCCCATATGAATTAAGATCAAGGCAAATTTGTGCTCCATTTCAGACCCCCTTTATATAAATATGTATAAAAGTACATTGTTATATATATATAAATTTGCTACAAAATTACCTTTTGGTCCCTTTGTTCTCTTGGAGACCCCAAACGAACAGCACATAAGAGTTAAAACAAAACACTTTATACTCAATATCTCATGATGAATGTGTTCAGAATATATTTGTGAACGATTCTTTACCTTAATGATTTGTTTGTAAGATGATCTCTCTTCCTCTGTTTGTGTCTTTCTAGTCTTCATGACTGTGACATTACAGATGTTTCTTCTTTAACTCAGTCTTTGAAAAACACAAAAGCTCTGCAGTTTCTAAAAGACCTTGGTCTGAATTATAATATATTATTGGAGACTCAAAGCAGCAGCTCATTGATGTGCTACGAGACTCAAACCTGTGAACTGAGGTGAGTAAACTTCACTTTGTGATATTAAAGAGATTCATTTACCTCTGATATGTGAACAAATATATACTTTCAAATATTTGTGAAAAGAGTTTATCAAATTATCATCAAGCTTTTATTTCAAAGGATTTGTGTCAGAATAAAATGTAAAGTTGATAAAAATGTTTAACACAAAGGAGGAAAAAGAACAAAAGCAGACTGTCACAGCTTAATACAGCAACAGCTTCAGACAAGATGGACATTTAAGACATAATGTACAGTCTCTGTATGAATGTATATAAACTGTTTGAACACAGCAGATGCTTTCCAGATGAAGCCATCTTTAACAGAAATCTTGCAGATGTATGTGTTCTATCTGGGGTTGTGTCACATAATTACACATCTTTTCACCACATAAATAAATAAAGATGAGGACATACAATGTTATTTGAGAAGAAAGCCTTTTAAAATACAAACCCTGTGTCAGAAATCACTCCATACGCTTAAATAGAGCACTTTTGAGTGGACAGCCATTTTCAGTGGTGTCCAAAACCTTATTGGACATTATCTAGTGCACTCATTCAATCCCACAATGCACAGCAATAGCGAGTGTACAAATGATGTTTGCCCAACGGCTAGAGAATACCCAAAATGCACTGTGAGTCGCGCACCGAATGGATTCCGGCGTCTCTCAGAAGATGAATCATCAATCATCCATTCATTTTACAAAGTGCCCGTCCACAGCGTAATATACAGATATTAAATTCATTTTAAATTGATTATTAAATTATTTAATGAGGGTATAGAGGGTGAATTTAGATTCAGCTAAACACTTCTCGTCAGTTAGCAACAACTTTAACAACAAGACACACTTTGAACAATGTCTCCTCAAGTCTACTATTAACAGGAATCTCCTGTGGTTTGGTTTGAGGGTAAATACAGTCAGTAACTGAGGCACAAGCTAATAGCAGTTGTGTTTGAATGAAACGAGTGAGAGCGCGGTGCTGTGATACGAGAGAAGTGAAAGAAACGCCCAACTCAAATACCATATGACTGTGTGTTATGTCTGCGTTGCTAATGACAACACACCTAATGAATAACACACCTCAGAATGTCACGACTGACCAATCAGAATCCAATATTCCAGCTAGCTGTGCAATAATTTCACTTATTTACTGAGACCAACACAAACATGTTTAAACTAGAAGACAAACAGCTTTAACTAGTGCAACATTTAACTGAAAGAGTTTTGTTTTAAGACAAAATCACATTTGTGTTTGTTCCTGGTCATTTATTATATTTGGTGTACACTCGTTAGTATGTGTTTCTCTTTATATTGACTCAATAGAGACACAAACAGAATGGAATTCATGTTCTTAATGTATTATATTTAAAACACAAATACTGTTTTATAAATATGTATTCAGAATCTGGTATTAATTAATCTGATTACAGGATTTTAATGCAACTTTTTACTGTGATTGAAATACAGTAATTAATTTGTACTTTGTTCCACTAAACTCTGATTATCTTCTCATCTGAACAATCTTAGATTGTAGATACAGATCCATCACCAAAAGTCCCTGATAGAGTTCAATCACAAGAAGCTGATGAATGCTGTATATCATAATGTGAAGTGTTCTTGAGAGGAGCAGTAAACATCAGCTGAAGATCCACAGAAGGCTTCACTACTGTGTCTATGAGGAGAAATAAATGTGTGATAAATGTGTAAATGTGGTCCATACAGGTGAAGAGACTCAGACTTTACAATGAAATAATGCAGCATGTGTGTTAGAAACATGATATTGAATGATTAATGTTGCTTTAGTATTCAAGCAGATGATCATTGTGTTTAATGTAAAGCTGGAACAGAGGAGGAAGAAGCTCAGATGAGTCTGTCTGGCTCTTCAGTTTAATAATATTTGTATTAAACTCATTCATAATGATTCACTTGTTTTGTTTTGATTTTCAGTTTAAGCACTTAAATGTATCAAAAGATATAAAGCAAATCTTTTATTTGTTATTTTTAGATGTTGTTTAAAACATTTCCATGATCTCTCTTACATTTTCTACACATTGTTACTCTATTTAATTCTATATTAAGTTAGCTCTGTGTCTGTCTGTTGCTAACAATCACAAATCCTCTCATTACAACAAACAAAGCAGAAACACAGTGTAAATAAAAGCTGGATTGTGCAGTTTTGATAGATGAATTGACTAAAACGGGAGTTTTCACAACAGTGAGTTTGTGCTGAACTGACTGACAGCTTCAGTGTTTAGAAAAACTGGGCCTTTTACTCGCTGTTTGTGTCATTTTATTCACTATTTGAAGAAAAGTTTGTTTTCATCAGACTTTGTGACTTTTCCTACAGAAGTAGAAAAAAAGATCATATTGTGCTTCTCTTCATTTTCATGTCATTCTCAACAGAACAAACAGCACTTTTACAATAAATTGGTTAAAGCTGTTTATTAAAAACAGTATTTCTGTGTGGAATATTTTCTCTAATCATTTATTTAAACAGCTTGGTGTTGTTCGTTTTCTTTTTCTTAGATGCAATGTTGATGTTAATAAAATCCTCTTAAATGATCTGATGTTCAGGAAAACACATTTAACCTGGTGTTTGGTTTTTAAACAACTTTTCTCCTCCTTTTTTAATTTATTTAAACAGCTTGGTGTTGTTCGTTTTCTTTTTTTTCAGACATTGGTTTGAGACGGTCAGCTGTTGACTAATGGTTTTGAGTATTAATGAGTTATGTCTTAAATTTAAGTGTCATATTTCAGCTGTAGAATATTATATTATCATGAACTCTGTCTCTGTCAAAATACTTTCTCTGCTCAGAAATCAGGGCTCTTGGTGTAAGACTGTAAGGTCTGCAAATATCTGTTTTTAGATCAGTTTGATTTAATTAATGAAAAAAGCAGGAATCAATCAGTTAGATCTTTTTATTAATATTTATTCTTCTCCTTCAATGTTTTATGGTAAATATGTTTCCCTCATTTTGTTTTTGTAAAGTTCTTAGTCATTACTGTATAACAAATCAAACTAGAGTAATTAAAACTATAATATCTTGTGAAAGACACATTAGAGCATTTTCAACTGGATAGAGATTACAGATGCTCTTTTTGTAATTGTGAAATAAAGTCTATTTGTGCATTTATTTTCTGAAAGTCCCCTGTTCATCTTTATTTTGGAATGAAATGTCATCATGCATGTATTGAGTTAGATATTTCAGATATTAAAGTCCCTTAAGGAAGCCAGAGTATTGGAAATTAAATGCTTCATTACAAAATACTAATTATTGTTTGGGTATAAAAAAATGATTATTTTAAAACATATACTAATATTTTTCACACTTTAAATTGAGAGTTGTTTAAATACAAGCCGTAAATTCTCTATAAAATTCAGTAAAGATCTTTGATATTTAAAAGTTTAAAGGTTTGAATAATTATCAAAAGATATATATCACATGTCTGATCTCTCAGAATGAAGCAGATGAAGAAAGCCTATATTTGTTAAGAGAAAAATGTAATTCTTTGACATGTTGTTACTCAGTGAATCTTTTGACTTACACCTTTAACCCTGTAATTATTCAGGGAGGGTAAGGATAGTCAAATCTAGACTAAACCATAAAGCACTCAGCGTTCGCAGACTGAAGTCCTTCAGGAATGATGTAGAAGACTCTCTTGAGCTTGTTCTTGTTTGAGACTCAGTTTGTAGTTAAAAGTAAAGTCTCACGGGAGCCAATAGGAACAATAATATCTCTTATTTTATTAGATACAAAGCAGTTAATGCAGAAAATAAAACAAAAATCACCCATGTTACAAGTTGTATAGTCAAACTCTCAGCAGCATTACTGGAGATGCTGTTAAGTGCCCTCGTTAGGGTACCAGGTGTCCTTCACTCTTAATGCAGGCAGCATCTGAAGAGTGCTTTACTCCTCAGACCTGTTATACTTCTTTTTGGGTAACTCCAGTTACACATCAATGTCTGTGACTCATGACGGGTGTCCTTCCTGTGTCTCTTATGTTCTGTCTGTGTCTAGTAGTCTTCCTCTTCTTCATCGTAATCTTCATCTGGTTCATCTGCACTTGATGTTTCAACATGTTCTCTTCATCACTGTCGAAATCAGATTTATAACTTATTCATCCTAACAAAGAAGTGCTGCAAGTGCAAACATTTCTATATCAAAGCATATATGGCATTAACCTTAAAACAAGCAAATAACAGAACATTGAAACAGATAAATAGCGATATCATTATCCATATCCAAAACACCCCCTTCTTGCTATTTCCTGTTCAATCTAACACTTTTATTACTCTCTCATTTTCATTTCATATAGCCTTCAAGGGATTTGGTCTTTTTGTTGAACTTCATTACTTCAATGTACATCTGGACTCTTAATTCATTAATTCAATTTAAATGTGGATCTGGCATCTTAAAGTTATCTTAATTTTCCCAATAACATTTTTTTAGTTTAAAATCACCCATCTTACTTTTTTAATTTAACCCAATCTATATATTTTTTGAAAGGTGCTGAGGTCAGATCTGCTGATGTTGGTTGTGGTATCATTGTATCGTTGCTTGTTATTGTTTGTTCTTCAGTCTCACTATGATCTTCATTTTACTGTCAGCTGACATTTATAGCATTGTCTGGAAAATAAATGTTATTATTATTATTATTTTTATTTGTTCTGGATTCTTCTGAAATTGAGCATGTGGCACATCATATGGGACTGATTTGTCTATCTATTGTCTATATATATATATATATATTTTCATGTGTATATTTATATGTGTATGTTTTTTTTTTTTTTTGTATATATATATATATCACATAGATATATATTTTGACTGATGGATGCATCAGTTTTAGTTCTTGTAAGCTGCACTTATCCACTTCTCTTTTCTGATTCGGATGCAGGATTTTGAGGACAGTGATAAAGACATGAATATTAAGATGAGCTCAAAATATTAGAGAATAAATTACATTGAGAGTAAATAAGACAGTTGTGCTATTTGTCATTTAAACTTAAATTACATAAAAAAACAGTGTTGAATAAGAATACAGCGCTAGTACTCTAAATAAGAGGTAAAATGCTGTTTTGTCTTTTTCAAACCCATAAGTTTATGAGTTACAGTCTACTGCTTACTACTCTTACACTGCTGCTTATACAGTATACTTTTACAGGTACTTTTACAGCATTCTTGTCAGTTCTTTAAAAAATTAAGAACAAAATTAACATGACTTTGTGATCTGACAATGTAAAATAAATAATTCATAGCAAAATAAATCAACCAGTGTGAAGGCTCTTTTAGTGTTTAAGACTTATGTGTATAGTTTCAACAAATAACTATAATACTAAGCTAACCAAGTAAAATGTCAGTTTTTTTCTCTTTTAATAGACATTAGATTCAAAACTATTTAAATCTTAAATGACAGATTGTGAAAAGCACATATATCTACATCACAGCGACCTGTAAAACTGAACAGAGATGATAAATTCAGAAAATAAGATGAAAATAACTGGGCATTTTCTATTTGTATGTAGAAACTGAAAGTTTATTATAATTAATTGAGTTCTGAACTAATTCAATGAATCCTACATTTCATATATCTTAATTATTCATCATAACTTGCAGGATAACTGAATGAAATCATTCAATCGGAATTCATAGTCTATTGCTGTAAAGAAATTAAATAAAAATAGAACTGTATATGATTCTGTTATATAGTATATAATATACCTTTCAGATTGATATGTTTGTTTTGGATTATTTGATATTATTTGTCTGTCATTATTTAAATAACCCTTCAAAGTTGTCAAATGTAGCAGAAGGAGGTGAATGGAGAAGATTGAGAGGAGAATATGAAGAAACAGCAGGTGGCGCTAGTGCACTGTTTTAGTTTGGGATCTGCTGTTAGAAGGAAGAAGAAGGAGAAAGCAGGTGTGTTTTGTGCTTCACATTCCTGTCCAGTTGGTGGCGCTGCTGCACGAGATCTGTTGTTAAATGGACTTTGATTTTCTCCAAGATGAAGTCGTGTCAGGTGACAAACATCAATCGTGAAGATCGCACAGGTGTTTAACAGTGATCACAAACCGAAAGTGTTTTAAAGACTTCTGGATTCTGTTCCTGCAGCACATCTGAACTACTCTCTGAAAGATCGTCTGAACTACTGCAAGTAAGTCTGAATACTTTCACCATTACACTTATTTAGGAGAATGATGAACGCATTTCAGAGTAGTGATGGCTTTTTGTAGAAGTGATTCACAAAAGGGTTCATTTCTCGAGGCTTCATTTGCTCACAATATCACCTGTTGGCCAAAGAGTGTAAAACAAACAGAGACATTACAGAAGACCTGTGGATGTGATCTATGATACACTGTTGTGCCAGTTAAGGCTTAGAAATAACAGACTAATGTATTTATATGAATATAGTGTGTATTTTATAATGACTGTATAACATAATATAACATAACTTTATGGGCTGCACGATTAATCGCATGCATTTGTCATGCGTGTCTCATCTGTAAAGCCGGTTCCGTGATTAGCGGTAAATGTCTGTCACCTGTTTTCAAACGGGAGCGGCAGTTAATACACAGAGCCATAGTTCACTGACAAGCTACGCAATATTCTGTTCATAATTGAGATTAATCGCATTCGATTATGAACACGATATTGCGTAGCTTGTCAGTGAACTATGGCTCACTGTAATGTCTCTGTTTGTTTTACACTCTTTGGCCAACAGGTGATATTGTGAGCAAATGAAGCCTCGAGAAATGAACCGTTTTGTGAATCACAAGGATGAAAAGCTTCAGTGCTTCATCTCGCCATCACTACTCTGAAATGCGTTCATCATTCTCCTAAATAAGTGTAATGGTGTTACTTGCAGTAGTTCAGACGATCTTGTGCTGCAGCCCTAAGCACCGTGTAATAAACATATTGGCTTGAAATTAATGCAGCTATCAAATGTGTGTAAATCAAGTCTTTGCTCATAATAGGGATCAAATGTGTGTAAATCAAGTCTTTGCTCATAATAGGGAGGAGGCCAATATTTTTTATTGGAAGGCTCATCACAATAGAATCATAACAAGCTCCAGACAAAACATAAAACTAATAGGGAGGAGGCCAATATTTTTTATTTATTATTTTATTATTATTATTAAGTAATAAGTATGAATATAAAATTATGGCATTTTTTATTATACAAACAAATTCAATAGTTTTACTGCTTTTGGAATTTTATTTTTTATTTTTAATGTTATAAGTATTTTAGTCCAATTTTAAATACAATAAACAAAGGCGGGGATTTAAGATAAGTATTTTGCTAATAATATAATATTATTAATCGAATCACACAACAAAGAGCACTCTTTGGTTATTCTGTACATTAGATCTTGTAAGGTTCGAATGAAACCATCAGCAGCACTCTTCTCTACCATCCAGTCCTGTAATGCTTTCCAAAAACACTGAGACAAACTACATATAAAAAACATATGATCTGTATCTTCAACTAAATATTTGCATAAAGAACAGGGCTCTTTTTTTCCAGTCCATTAAATCCAGTTTTGACCAAATATTTCTATCTACCCAGTCCTGATAAAACAGGGATTTGTTTCTGTGTAGAATATATTTGTTATTCCATATAAGAGTATTGTGGGGTTTAAAATTGTGTGTGAGAGAGAGAGAGAGAGAGAGAGAGAGACTTTGACTTTTAAAAATACTTTAATTCCAAAATAATTTACAAAAAAAAAAAAAAACTACAACATCAACCACATTAACAAATACAAATCTTATTACCAATTAAATACCAGATTCCCTGATTCACTTATATTCACCAAAACCGCTCCAAACCCCCCATCTCCATTCAAAAAAAGAGACATTATTAGTGTGCCGATAATAGGTATATTCAATGACCACTCTAGACTTCACCAAAGACTTAAAAAGAGGCAACACGCTTGCATCCTCTCCAGCATTTTTACACTGATGTGTTTTATAAATTGCTAATTTAGCTTGCCCTATTAAAAAATTGGCAAGAGTACACTGTTGCTGCCAAGACTTCTTATATCGGCAACCCAGTATAAATAGACTATCGGTATACGAGAAACCCAATTTTACAATGATTTCTCCCAACAATTCAAACAATGGACAGAGTCTAAGACACTCACAAAACATATGAAAAACAGTGTCAGTTGTATTACAAAAAGGACATATTGGTAAAACAGTCTCATTAAGCTTTGAAATAAAAGAGTTTGAGGCAATAATACAATGCAATAACCTCCATTGAAGGTCCCCGCATCTCTTGGAGATAGGGGGTTTATACAGTAATCTCCAAGATGGCTCATCAGAAATAGAAAGCCAAGTCCTCCATTTAGTGTCCAGTCTTTGTTTCAATTTTCCAAGATGTACAGACTTCACACAAATATGATATATAAAAAAATTCTCAATATAATAAAATACCAAATCCCCATAACCTTTCAGTAAGTTTGTTGAACTTGTATCCTCAACTGATTCCCAATCTTTAATAACCACCTTAAATTCAGGAAATGTCTGAGGAATAAAACCATTCAGAAGAACATTATTTAGAAAAGAGGTCAACATCGGAGGAAAAGAGACCTTAAGATTCCTAACTAACCCCTCCATAATTCTAACCGAAGTTAGCCCAACTTTATTAGCAAGCTCATGTTCAGTTCGCCATTGGCCTTTAGTTAAATCCATCAAGTCCATAACTTTCGTAACACCAGCATTCAAAAATTTGGTGATTAAAGATGAGGACAAATTAGATGGCATTTCAAAAAGAGGATTAAAAAAGAGGTTCTGCAATACCATAATGCTAAGCCTCTTGTCTTACCAGTTTAAAACAATCCCATGATTTAATCACTGATCCATAGAAACTGAAAGGCAAAAACAGTGTCTTCTCCACAAAGGATTTCTGCATTAAGAACAACTGCTTGTCAAGACCAATTCCTCCAAGACTCTTGAGTATATGCAGACCAATAACAACCCAAGGTACTTGATCTGAACAGTACAGGAGTTTTTGCAATGTATGCAATCTCATTGCCATAATCTTAGATTCCAGATGTATGAATCCCTGCCCTCCCTCTGCCACCGGGAGATACAGGACACCTGGAGGAAGCCAATGGCAACCATCCCAAAAAAAGTTAACAAATGCTTTTGAACACCAATAAGTAGTTCTTTGGGAGGATCCAACACAGTACATTTATGCCATAGCAGTGAAGCTGCCAAGTTGTTAATAACCAAACATCTTCCTCTGTAAGAGAGTTGTGGAAGAATCCATCGCCACTTCTGGATTCTAAGAATCACCCGATCAAATAGCCCTTCCCAGTTCTTTTCTATATAACTATTAGTCCCAAAGTAAAGACCAAGGACTCTAAAGCCATCTCGGGCCCCATCTACATTGCTGTGGTAGCTGGGGAGGTCCTCCACCCGACCATTCTCCCAACAGCAAGGATGCACATTTCCCCCAGTTGATACATGCAGATGGAAGCTTTTCGAAATCTATCTAAAGAAGAGATCAATCTTGAAACATCCTCCGAGTCTTTTATAACTACTGTTATGTCATCTGCGTAAGCTGTAAGTTTAACTGGATCTACACTGGGGAAAATGGGAATATTAACACCATGTAATTGCTTCCTAAGTGAAACTAGGAGAGGCTCGATAGATATTGCATACAGGTGCCCTAAAAGAGGGCACACTTGCCTTATTCCCCTGGTTACAGAAAAAGGCCTAGTTAGGGAACCATAAAGTCTTAACATGCTGTAAATTCCATTATATAATATCTTAATGAGTGAAACAAATGATACCGGGACGCCAGTTCTTTAGACACCCAAGATCACCCTTTTTTGGAATTGGGGTTAAAATTGCCCTTCGACAACTCAAAGGAAGAGTTCCTTGCTCAATACATTCAAGAAAAACATCATATAGGTCTTCTCCGATTAAGTTCCAGAAAGACTTGAAAAACTCTTCTGAAAGACCGTCCAACCCAGGTGATTTCCCAGAAGACATCTTCTGAACAGCTTGAGAAAGTTCTTCAAATGATAAAGGACTATCCAATTCATCATGTTCCTTTTCAGATAGCTTAGATAAATCATATAAAAATTGATCAGCTGCAGCTCCATCACATTCCTCGGAACAGTATAAATCCTCGTAAAAGGAAAGAGCATATGCTTGAATTTCCTGCCGATCAGTTGTAACTCCACCACATGGCATCTTCAATTGATGAAATGATCTTCTGTTCTCTTGACTTTTTTTCAAGTCCAAAAAAGAAAACTGTTGGAGCATCCATGTCCATTCAGCTGAGCAAACCTGGTCCTTACAAGGGCTGTTTTTTTTCCTCGTTCCTCCAATAAGCTCTTTAAAAGGATCTTATCTCTTGCAACAGAGTCAATTAAGGATGAATTATTGTGGGTAGATTCGCTGCTTTGCCCAAGAATATCTTTTTCAAGAGACTTCATTTTTTTCTTTAAGGGCTCTAGTACTATGTACTGTTGGCAAAAAGTCTTAATTTGAGCTTTACCGATGTCCCACCATTGACTCAATGACTGAAAACTGCATCTCTCCTCTCTCCAAGTTTTCCAGAAAAGATTAAAAGAGTGAATAAAAGTGCAATCCTGCAATAATCTATTATTAAAGTGCCAATGTGATTTAGGGAATCTAGGAATAGAGACAGAAACTTTAATAGATACATAGTGGTGATCTGATAAAAAAGATGGCGAAATTGAGCTATTAAAGAACCTTCCCCTATTGCCTTTTACAACATAGAAACGGTCAAGTCTAGCTCCTGACATATTATTTGAATTAGCTTTTAACCATGTGTACTGTCTAACCCCAGGAAAGGCCTCCCTCCATAAATCTACTAAATTATGATCATTAAGTAATTTCTTTAAGCTCTCAGCAGAAGGTGGATGAGGTTCATCATGATTTCTATCCAGATCTGGATTAACAGTACAATTAAAATCACCACCAAGAACAATAATATTTCCCTGAGGACACTGTGATAAAGCATGAGAAAGTATTTTAAAAAAACATAAGTTCTTGACCACTATTTGGAGCATGCACATTAAAAAAAGAAAAATATGCATCACCCAAAGCAACATCAGCTCTCAAAATCCGACCAGGCACAACCTCGACCATATCTGGCTGACTACTAATAGATGGAGAAAAAAGAATGGCAACACCTGCACTAAGGTTAGTTCCATGACTTAACAAAACATTGCCTTTCCAATCACCAGTCCACTGTGTCTGATTCTGCTGATCTGAATGTGTTTCCTGCAATAAAATCAAATCTGCTTTCTTTAAACGCAAAAAATCAACTAAAGCCACTCTTTTCTATACCCCGACAACCATTAATATTAAAAATTCCAATGTTTAAGGTTGTCATGAAGAAAGGAAAGAAAAAAACAAAAGCCCAAAAAATCACCCTGTTAATAAACATGGCTCTAATATTTCTTAGAACAGATTTTCAGTCTTTTTTTAACAGCGCTTACATGTTTCTTGAGTCGATATCGTTTTGGCTGATCAAGCTCCTCCAATGAAGCTTTTCTCATAGCCATAGCACAAGAATCAACAAAAAGTTGCAAATCAGTGAAATCCTTCTCTAATCTTGGTCTTCGCTGATTAAAAGTGCTATCAAGGAAAGTATTAATTTGTTGCACTGTATAATAAGGTGGCTTCTTTTGAAGGCTGCATTGTTTTTCTACATAACTTCCTTGTGAACTAACATCAGTGAGATCATCTACAATATCAGATTCCTCGCTGTCATAATCGATATTTACAGACTGAGTCTCACCTCTCCCGGTGAGCTGTTCCTTGCCATTCAGTGACAGGCCAAACAGATGCTTGCGAGTCCCGCGACTCTCCGACATCCGCGAGTTCACCTGACTCACGCGGGCGCTCTGGGTCACTGATTCCCGCAGCGGCGATCTCAGCCCCACCGCTGACATTATCACACTCACTAGTGTTCACTAAACACTTTTCTGCGTCCCCAGCACAACTGCTAGCTGCGTGCTCTTTCGGATTTTCTTCGTCTTTAGACAAAGAATCCGATACAGCCAGATCAGTTTTGTTACCTAACGTTACATCCTGATTAACATTTTCCAAAGTAGGAGCCTCTTGCTCCAGAAGTATATTAGGTTTGTTCACATTTTGTTTATTCACCTTATTAGATGGACAATTTTGTCTTGTGTGACCAAAAATCCCACAAGAAAAACATTTCATTTTATCTGAGCTAATAAAAATTTTAGAATCTTTACCTGACAAAGTATATTTCACGGAAACATCCAAATTTTGAAATTCGGCATTCAAAATCATAAAAGTTTGCCGTCTGAAAGACATCACATGTTTCAAATTTGGATTTTTAACACCGAGGGGGATCATTTTAATCGGCATCAATATTTTGCCATAATGGCCAAGTAAACGCTCAAGTGAATCATTAGAAATAAAAGGCGGCACATTGGAAAGAGTTACCTTTTTAGAAGGGCTCGACAGCGGTAAAAACAGGCAGAAAAACATCACCAACAGATAAGCCAACTTCTACTAAATGATGAACCATAGACTCCTCTTTCACAACGACAGCTTTATTCATTCTAGATGCAGACAGAATGTTCCGAGCACCTATTTCACTACTAACAGCAGTCAAGCAGTCTTCGACCGTGATAGAGTCATCTGGTATACATTTACAGCCATTCCGGGCTGTTAAGGTAGCAAACCCGTCGGAATCTGCCGACATTTCCACAACCCCTAACAGCTAACTACAAACTAAACTAAACTAAATTATTAAAGAAACAGAAAAAAAAATGAGAAAAAGAGAAAAAAACTCACTCAAACACACCGCCACTCACTCAAACAAACACTCACGCGTTCCTCCCAGTCACTCCGCACATGCGCACAGAGAGAGAGAGAGAGAGAGAGAGAGAAAGAAATTGTGTGTGTTCCAGTTTCCTACATAATCAGATTGTTTGTTGAATGCTGATGGCTTCACTGGAAGTTTGGGTAAATCAAAGTCACATTTGAGAAGGAAGCGGATACCAAACAAAGCTGAAGGCACTGCATACCAAAAGATCTCAGTATTACCTCAAAACATTTGAAGCCACTTAGGTTTTAACAAAGTGTTCATACTCTCAAATTCAATTACATTCAGACCACCTGCTTCGTACCCTTTGATAATATCAGATTTTTTAATTGAATGAGTTTTGTGCCTCCAAATAAAGTAATACATTTTTGGATTGCTTATTTTTATATAAACCGAAGAGGGAGCTAAAGAAAGAGCTGGATAGATCAGTCTAGATAGATATTCAACTTTACATAGAAGAATTCTCCCCAAAATAGATGCATCTCTCTGTAACCAGCTATTCAAGATACCATTGGCTTTTTGTATTTTATCTTCAAAATGTTCTTTCATACTAATCTTCAAATCTCTGGAAATAGAAATGCCTAGATATTTCACCGTCTCTTTAACTGGAATGTTATACAAGGACAAATCTTGAATAGGGTGTAGGGCAAACAGTTCACATTTGTTTAGATTTAGTTGAAGACCTGAAGCTTTACAATAATAATTGATTAGAGAGAAAGCCAGAGGAATTTGGTCTTTGTTTTGTAAAAATAATGTTGTATCATCTGCTAGCTGACTGATTGCTAAGGTTTTCCCAAATACATTTAATTTCTTCACGGATAAATCATGACTAACCAGAGTTGACAGCATATCTACAGCTAAAATAAATAAAAGAGGGGAAAATGGGATCGCTGCCTTATTCCACGGCCAATCTGAAATCATTGTGTAGTACCAAAAGAGAGAGAAACTAAACTATTCATGTCTCTGTAAATCATTTTTATAACACTAATAAACTGATAAACTAATAAACATGAAAAGAAACGTCTTCAGTGGATTCAACAAAAGCATTAAATAATAATAGTCTGATATAATTCCAAAAGAATTTGTAGAAAAATGAGCTGTGAGGCCATCAGGGCAGGAGGTTTGTTTAACTTAAGGTTTTGAACCGCTGAGTCAAGTTCTTCAATATGTAAGTCAGCATCACAACAATCTCTCCAATCATTGTCAGTGTGGGGAATAAAATTTATTATTTTTATCAAAGAAATCATTACACTCTCTTGGGGAGAAGCTGGAAGAATACAAGTCACTGTAGAGTTGATAGATTTTCTGACTTAGTGTAGGATCTGTGCATTCAGCGCCATTAATCATTAGTGAAAGGACTGAGTTACTCGAATGTCGTGCATCATGTTGTAAAGGACCATATTTTTAGTGTTGCTGTCTGTGAGAAAAAAAAGAAAACTTAGTACTTCATATTAAGTACTGTATACTTAATTAATGTACTTCATTCCAGTCCACCTCTGATTATTTTGAAAATGAAAGTATCAACATTTTGTCAGAATATTAACACCAATTTGCTTAATATATCAAAGGCTGCATCTTGTGTACTCGGACCGGTCAAACAGAGCACTGTTCAGCTGTGACAGCTGCCACTGAACATTGAGCTGTACTAAGCTCTATTATGTTTTTTATTCACAGTTTTATTTTTGCTAACCTGTTTACATACGATCACCATGGTCAAGACAGTAAACTATATAAAATCACACCTTTGTAAGATATCAGTCAGCATTTGAACTGCTATGTGTGTGTATTTTGTAGTTTTTCATATGTATCATTACATTATTCAAGTAAGCTCCAAGCCAATTCCTGAATTCAAAGTTGTAATCCGACAAAGGACACTGCGGACAAGAAGTGTTTTTTTTCAATTTTTTTTTTTTTATCGTGCACTTATGGTACGGCTGCTGAGAGCAGTCAAAATGAATGTAAAGAAGCTGTAATACCAACTTTTCCTTTATACTTTTGCTTATTTTTACTTTGATTTTTAGTTTGTAAATACATTATTTTTTTACATAAATGTTTGTATTGTACATTAATTATTATAAATAATTTATTAGTTTATATTAATATAAAAAAATTTAATCATTGTTTTTTTTTTATTTTCGTGTGTATGTGTGTATACTGTATGTTTATTTATATATATACGTATATATATATATATATATATATATATATATATATATATATATATAGTGTGTGTATGTATATACACAAAATTTTTCCTAGCACTTCCACTGTGTCCCATATTCAAACACTCATAAAAAATGTTTCTTTATAGGTTAGCTCATTCTTTCAATTGATATGTATTCAGAGTGACCCTCACTATCACTCTATTCATTTTCAAGGTATTTTAGCGTTTTGTTTTGGAGTAAGTCCATTCAAGCACTTAGACCATGCCTCATTTTCAAGCTCTATATACATTATACACACAATGACTTCTTGCATTTAACGTATTACTGTCATTTAATGTAGTGAATACCTTCTTTTTAACCATAAGAACTGATTATGTTCATCATCCATTTGAGAAGTCATTATTTGTGTGGTTACTAATTCCTCACCATCAGTTTAATTTCTTATATCTATGTTTTATAGCCCAGTCAGTGTCGTTTTTGGTTGTCAGCTGTTGTGTTTGTTTATGGTGATATGCCTGCAAAGCTTCTTTATATATATATATATATATATATATATGTTTATGGATATATATATATATATTTATATATATATATATATATATATATATAACCTTATTCTTCAGTCTATTAAATAAAAATGCTCAGCTGGAACTCCTCACTTCTCATCCTTGACTGAATCATTACAATTAAATGGTATTGAGATTAACTGTTGAATTATCTATTTAAATGAAAATCTATACAACGAGTGGCAAATCAAAAAGATAGGGAAACACAGTTGATAACACAAAGAAAAATAAAAGTGATGCCGTGTCATGTCCCTGTTTGAATATGATCACACTTTTATAAATTCTTTGCTTTTGTTATTACAAAAAAACAACCATGCATCTTTAAGAACAACAGCACTTTCAGCATGCTGTTGTGCTCATGTGCAACCCATCAGACTGCACAACAGTGTCTACTGTGGCTTCTGCACCTGCGGACATTTAGTGACTCTGCTGCACACTAATGCACACACCTAATAAAATCATTCTCATAATTTGTTTGTGTTTAATTGCTTAAAAATTACATATTTGCATTTTGCATCTATTGTGAAATGTCATAACAGGTTACATGATGCCTATCCAACCATCTGTCTGTAATTCAGTATTTATAAAACTCCTGTTTACATTGCATGTACTGCAGTCTTCTGAAAATCAAGCTTTCTGTACAAAAAAAAAACTAAGGAAAACTCTTAAAATATATTTTTTTCCAATCAAAACATGAACATGATAATTCCCTATCAATACTTCACTTGTACTGCATCGCTAGACTCTTATGGGGAGAACTGAAGACTTATTCAATCACGCAGTGTAACTGCACAGCCATTGGTTCATGCAGTGATTATAAAAATGAACCAATGGCTGTGCAGTTACACTGCGTGATTGAGCCAGAATAAAAGTTACACTTTCTTTCTTTGCATGAACACCTGGGCGGTGTTATGCAAATCTTCCCACATAGTGAAGTAGAGATGTGGGAGCGTGTTTGAACAAGGCATTTTAGGGGGATGTGGACGGGCGTTAACGTTTTATAAAGAATATCTCTTTAGTCTTTGCAACTTTACAGATCTTCTTTATGCACCAAGAGCTTGTAACACTCCAAAGAGAAAGAAAAACTGAAATCACATCATATGACCCCTTTAATATCATTGCTGAAAAATGAGTTGTGCTGTTTTATTTAGGATTTTTTGATAAATATAATTTAAAAAGAACAACATTTATTTGACATAGAATTCATTGTAAATGTCATTACTGTCACTTTTTTTTTTTAATGCATTCTTGCTAAATAAAAGTAATAATTTCTTTCTAAAAATCCATTCATACTAACAGCAAACCTTTAAATGGTACTATAGATCAATGCTAATAGCATTTAAATATTAAATTCTCTGCAATGTCTTTCCTGAAGGGATAACGAGAGCTTGTGGAGAGTCATTGAAACAGAAATATCAGCGGCAGCACAAAATCATACGTAAGGTAAATGGAAACACATCTGTAAATGATCTAAATAATAACATTTTATGTATATAATAATAAATACTTTTTTAGTAATCACTATACAGACTTCTCCTATCCTATGTCACTCTTTTTCAGATTACAAAGTTCATCATCAACATCGTTCAGTCAAGTGAGATAAAAGGCTGTAAAAGAAGACTGTAAGTTTGTTCACCTAAAGCACACAAAATGTTCTCATAGTCAGTGAGAAATGCGATTGTTTGAGTTTCAGTTCTCTCTTCTCACATCACATTTCCTTTCTCCAACCTAACAGCCCCATGATCAACAATTCTATGGAGTTCCGGTCTGCGCCGGAATATGCTTGTTCCTTCAGTGTGAATCCCACTCTTTCCACTCCCCCCTCAAAGAGATCCCTTCCTTGCAAGAGGTGCCTGCTAAAATCTTGATGTGTGATCTAATTTTGGTCTAAGTTTGAATTCATGACTTCATCTAACACGATGCTGTTTAGTTATAAAAAGAGCTTGATTTCTGTCATATTGAAAGTCAATGACATCGCTGTGGGTTTCTGGGCAGCTGGATGTGTCACCGGCTGATGTGTACTCAAATGGCATGATCATCTCAAATGGCACTTCACCCACCTGCTGGATCCCACACCTGAGCCTAGCAGGTAAGACAGCAACAACACACCTGTAGTCTTTATCTTCTACAGGACTCGTGTTTTGTATAATTATATTCTTCTGAGTTTTTAAAAAATACTTCTTTACTGGGTAAAAAAAAAAAAAAACAGAACTGACCTGAAAGTACTCCGGTTTTTTTTTTTTTTTTTTTTTTTTTTTTACAGAAAACCAGTGATGGAAAGCTTTCCCGTAACACAAACTACATTTTTATCTCCTGCCTCCCCAACTCTGCCCTCCATGGAGCTGGCATTGAATTTGCTAGATGACCCAGCTGTCCAGGAGTCTGAGGAAATACCCTCTGAAAAGTTAGATAGCAAACTGATCATGTGTGTCATTTTCTTTTATAATTATAACAGATCTCTGTTCTGTTTTATCAATAACTGGAGGAGATTCTTTTTCTGATGAAAAAAAAAAAGTGATTTAAAATGCAATTTTCTAGATTTGTTGTGGTTATTTTTAGGGCTGATAAATGTGGCCAAATATAGTGATTATATATCATTATGATAATGAAAAAAAATTGTATTAGTATAAGTAGCAGTAGTAGTAGCAGCAGTAATAAATAAATAAAAATACTAAAAACTGTACACCTGTAAAATGATATTTGTTATAATAATATTTGTGACCCTTGATCAAAAAACAAACGTGTGTAAGCTGCACAGGTATGTTTGTAGCAATAGCCAACAATCCATTTAAGCAGACAATTTATCCAAAGCAACTTTGGCTACACATTTATTTTTTATTTTTTTAATCACTATGTGTGTTCTCTGGGAATTGAACCCACAACCTTTTGCGCCGCTAATGCAATGTTCTACCACTGAGCCACAGGAACACATTGTGATTAGTAATATCAGATTCCAGATTTTCAAATAGTTGTATCTCAGCCAAATATTGTCCTATCCTAACAAACTATACATCAATGGAAATATTATTTATTCAGCTTTCAGCTTTTACAAATTGACCCTTAAACAATGTGACATCTTTTTATTCCTAACAAATTACCCAGTCCATATCAGTATAGATATCCTGCATGATATTTTTCCCCATTGAGATCTGATGTGTTTTCAAAGTGTTCCTTTAATTTTTTTGAGCAGTGTAGTTGAAGCAGCAATAATAAGGGCACTTTCTATAAACTTGTGGAGTTGATTTAATACGTTTAATAGTTCTCACTATAGAAACATGGGATTTGTGTCTGTTATGTTTAAAAATGTTTAAAATGTTTAATAATTGTTAGTAAGTAATAAGTAAAATTACAATGTTACCATGTCTTAGAATGGGTCACACTGGTTTAAATACAAGATTGCACAGAATAGGAAAACATCCCTCTGGATTATGAACTTATCGTAATGTGCAAGAGACACTGAAGCATATTCTGCTAGACAGCAACAAATATGAAGAAGATAGGGCAGAATTAAAGGCACAAATGGATGAACAAAACATTTATTAGGGAAAGCATCTGGGGGAATACACAATTTATTAATTTTATTGTTGAAAAACACTGGGTTAAGTGAAAGAATTTAATACGAATATATAGTCTAAGGAAGATAAGTAAAGTTTAGTGGAAATGCAAGAAATGTTTAATTTTACTTTGAATTTTTTTTTTTTCCATCTCTCCTTTGATGTCATTCTAATGCCCAAACTCCAGTACAGTAGGTGGCAGTAATGCACCTTTGAGATGAGTTGCCAACCGCCATTAAACCTGAAAGAAGAAGAAGATGACGATGACGTAATCACGCGCGCGCTCAGCCAGCTTCGAGTCTCGTGAGGCGAGCAGTTCGCGGTACTTCACGTGTTTGCATTATTGTAAAACACACTTAACCGTTTAAGCAACAAAGAGGTAATTTCTGAATTGTTTTTTTTTTCCTGTGTTTACTGATTAAAACATTTATCACGGCAGGCGACGAGCATGTGAGGGGAAATGTTGGGTGTGAGTGTTTAATATGTTAGTTTGTATTGTTTTGGTTTTTGGAGTGATGATGCTGGTACTGAATGCTCTTTATCTTTAACGGTTTTATAATCTGTCAAGTTTCTGGACTTACCAAAAATATGTGTTTTACTTTATTGCTATGAATTTAGTTATTAGCAAATTATGTTTAGTTCAATATGCAACAATTAAGGGGGCTGTAAGTGATGTAGTGTCTTTTTTTATAGATATAAATCAGGGCTGCACGATAATGGTTAAACTGATAATCACAATTATTTTGATTAAAATTATAATCACGATTATTCTATCCTGCTGGGGGGAAAAAACCTGCTAAAACCAGCCTAAATTTAGCTGGTTTAAGCTGGTCTCCCAGTCTGACCAGCTAAGTGGTCAAAACCCCTCTAAAACCAGCCTTCTGACCAGCTTTGACCGGGCTGGATGACCAACTAAAATCAGTCTAAATTTAGCTGGCTGGTTTTAGGGCGGTTTTTTTTTTTTTTTAGTGTTTTCAGCAGGGAAATACAATAACATTTCATGTGCCTTTAACCAACCTCCACTGACTATACATGACTTCATTTAATTTCCCAACTATGATAATACAAAACTCATGGTGTTTGGTTAAGTGTCATCAATTCACACGTTACATTTCTAAGTGCCAATTTTGTTCGAATAGGAAAAAGCCACTCAGATCGCACAGTAAATTTGCTCAAAGATCGTTAGTACTAACATTGCCATGCCATTTTCAACACGAAAACTGGTAAAAACTTTAGAAAATCTTAATGTAAATTCCAACAATTCCAATTTATGTTTATAAAGCGCATTTATTCCTCAAACACAAAAGATCCACTATTGAAACTCGGTGAAAGTTTGATGATGGCACATTTGGTAACAAACAGTACAAAAGGCTTGTGAAAAAACACACATTGTCTATATGACACTTTCATGTAAGCAGAATATCGCTGTGGAGAGATCGCTAAACTCGTATGTTTTCATATCATCAGCGCTTGTTCACGCACAGGGTTGCCAGATTGCGCACATTAAATAAACCACCGGGCAGAAAGTGTATCCTTAAAGGAGAAAAGCTCTGTTTTGGGGCTTAAAGCTCTTCACATCTGGCAACCACAAGCATGAACGCTAGTGAAGACTCGTTAGCAATGCAAGATAATGCAAATGCCAAATTAAAAACACGTTTCAGGATAAATAAGCCAGCCAATATCGTGACGATTATTTTTAATTAATCGAGAAAGGTGGATATCGTTATCGAGATTAAAATACGATTAATTATGCAGCCCTGATATAAATTATGTATTTTATGAGACGATCATATTATGTTTTAATAGAGCAGTTTTATAGTATTTCAACAAATATTCTTATGCAAATAATCACTTCCCACAGTCACAGATATTTGTATAAAAAGTGAGATGATCTGCTGCTGATCCTGAATGTCTTGTTTAATGAGTGTTTATAATCTGAGACTCATCAATATTATCAGCTGATGAAAATCCTCTTTATTTGTTTATTTCTGTTAATTGCCACATTTAGTTCATTTTATTGCTGTCAACATAGACTTAAGCAAACAACACGATCAGCTATTGTGACCTTACAAGATATAGGTAAGTATCAAATTTCTAAAATTATATTTCTGTATTTATTGTCATTTTATGTCATTTAATTGTGTGGGGTTGTGTGTTTTTTTCTCCTCAATTTGTGTCTTGTAGTCTCAATATAAATGAAAGATAAGATAAATGTAGGAATTTAAATATGTGAATCAAATTCTTAAAAAAGAAAAAAGGGATACAACTTGTGAATGAGTATAAGAACACATTGCGATTTAATCTACTAGAAAGTTAATTTACAAGATGCATAGACAGGTGAACATGAAGAGTTAAATAGTTCTTAGTTTAAAATTAGTTTAAATTCATAAACTCAGTAAATGATTTATCTTTAATTTGGGCAGATCTCCTCACCTCCTCCTTCACTGGAAGCTCCTCCCACTGCAGATGTCATCAAAATACGAAAATGCTGGAATATTCCCATCACGGTGTCTACAAGTGAAGACGAGCATCAAAGGCATCAGGAAGAAGTGAAAATCTGCAGAGACAGAGTTTATTGAAGGACAGAGAGATACATGAGAGATCCCAGAACCCTGCAGAATCAAACACACGTCACAGAACAAACAGGTTGGTGATTATTTTTCATCCTTCATCAATGAGACTGAAAAAACAATAAGAATATATACTTTAAGCACGTTTTTAATTTTGTTGCAGTAGGAAAATAAAAATAAAAGCTGTACAATACATATAGTTGTAGTAAGCGCAGCAAATAATGATTGACACTTTGAATAAAACTTGGTAATTATTTATTTTTTTTTTACAAAATTTATTTTAGATAATAGTGTAATTGGAAAAGTTCAGGGTCACTAAGGTAATGTAAAATGCATGCAAAATGATAATATAAACTTGTAAACACATATAGCAGTTTGCCTACCTTTCCACTGTTTCTTCAGAGTTCATTTTCTGGATTTACTGAATATTTACAATTTTTACTTTAAGTTTTAGAGTTGATGAAGAAATCAAGGAGCATGAAGACTGGAATAAAGAGGAGGACAAAACATGTTAAAACTGGAGAAAAAAACTTTGACTCGCTCTCAAACCAAACAGAAAGACTTTTAAAGAAAACGTAAGAGGACGAGAAAATCTTTCACCTGCACATCAGTGGTGTAAAGATAGTTTCACATACAAAACAGAGTCTCGAGATTCACATGAATAAGGAACGTCCACACTGGAGAGCTATTTAAAGCTTGACAGGTGGTTCACACTGTGACAAGAGATATCAGCCAGTCCCACTGGGAGACCTGAATTGTTTTCACACATGAGAGGATCCCACACTGGAGAGAGACAACTGAATTTCACATGTGCATTCGTTCACAGTGCGGCAAACGAGTTTCACAGATGATCATGACGAATTTTAAGAAGTCACACTGAAAACACTTGAATCCACACGGAGAGAGAGAAACTGCAATGCATGTTATCAATGTGGAAAAACACTTTTTTGTGGTCCTCAGCACTATGAAGAAGAACCTGAACTTCATTCAAAGCTGAAACAATATCACATGTGATCTTTGTGTGGAAAGAGTTTTTTTTTCAACTGCAGAGTTTAAAAGTTCATCAGATCAGATATACACTGGTGTTGAGAGAATATGTGTGCTTTGAGTGTAAGAAGACTTTTACTTTACAGCAGATCATTTGAAGCGGGCACCTGGAGGATTCCACACTCTGAGAGAAACCATATCCACTGGCACTGTATGCGGGAAGCGTTTCAAATCAATCATCTAATCTACGTTGTTCACCCAAAAAGATTCACAAGTCAGTAGATCAATCTTCAGATCCAACACTTTCAGGTCTGACGTTGTGTCCTCACCAAACTTGACACAATAATGCATCAAGAAAAATAAAGCATCTTCTGTATAAATCTGTCCTAACAACGAAACATCATCTAAACTCAAAGTGAATAAAAGTTCCATCTTCAAGACCAGCAGTTTCAGCTGTAAACATTTTTATGGGCTTCAGTTCCAATGAAGTAATCCACAAAAGAATGCCACACAATGCCACTTACAATAAGACCGGCCCTTCAAAGGGGTATTCCAAGCTCTTGTGAACCTTAGGTGTAATCGTGTATATATCAAAGGTTTAACCGGAAAATCAACATTAAGAAATCATATGCTTTGCTGAATTCTCCATTTTACAAAATGATGCTGTAATTGAATAACATAAGTTATTTCCATTACGAGCGGCGCAGACAGGGCTAAGATACGTTTCACTACGAAAATCACAATTCAGAAATCTCTTTTAAGATAAATTAAAGCAATCCCTCTCCACTTTCTATAATATTATAATGCTTACAGGGCTGGACATTCAAGGGAATAGTTCACCTAAAATGGCTCAAAAATTATGTATTATGACAGCGTAAACGTCGGAGTGCTGCGCACGTTAGGCCCATAAGCAATAACGACAGGTGAGACCTTCCGGTCATCCTTCGGAACACAAGTATAACAGTATTTTGGATTAGTTCCTAGAGCTTTCTGTACCCTCATTGAGATGCTATATGTACGGTATATGTCCCAAACAGAAAGGTAATAAAAAAACACAATAGTCTTACAAGCTAGTTCCTTTGATGGACATCCGATGGTGTACGTTAGAATTTTTTGAAGCATCGAAAATCAGAATTGTTTGGTCCAAAAAGTATCAAAAAACTATGACTTTATTCAGCAGTTGACTTCTCTCACGGGTTGTTTGATCGGCGCGTTCACAGCACATCCGGTTCGCGAAGATTCACTCGATGTAACGGGATTCTTCTTGAGACCAGTCAACCCAAAATCGAACGATCGTTTGAAAACGGTTCGCTTCAAACAAATGAGAGCAATATCCAGCGCGAATATTGACTTAAGTGTTACAAGGGGTTTCACCCCTATGGCTGACACTCTTTGAGTTCAAATGAACCAATATTCCCGAGAGTAATCATTTACTCAAAAGTACACTGACTGACCGAGCCAGATACCGAACGAAACATTGACTCGGTTGCGAGGTCAATAACTGGTTGATCGGTTGTGTGGAACTCACCTGGTAGTGATGGAAGTTTGTTTTCTCCACGAACGGTTCGTTCGGACAGTTTGATTCCATAAACGGTTGCCGAGAAAACGGTTCACCAGTTCTTTGCGCCTCGACCCTAAGACTGTCCATGGCGTATGATTGCCCTTGATTCCAAGCAAATGTGCATCGGTTACCGCGCTCAACCAAATTAGACGAAATCAGTCAGAATCATCACAAAAAGAATCCGTTCAGTTCAGACGCGCTGTGTGTCAGTCTGCTTCACGCATGCGCGAGTATCATCAGCTCCTCGGTTCTGAATCGACGAGTCGACAGAAACGGTTCTTGATCGAGAAAAGAGTAAATGTTGCGTTCGTTTCGGATCGGTTCAGTTCAGTGTACTTGTTTTCTTGATAAATGAATTGACTCGGATATTGGTTTATGTTGAAACTCAGAGGGACGTTCAGCCATGTTAAAAAAAAAGTTAACAGTTAAGTTCTTTGTGGATATGCTATTGTTGAAGCGAACGTTTCCAAACGATTCAGTTCGATTGTGTGTGAAGGGTTAAGACTCGGTTACATCGAGTGATTCGTTCGCGAACTGGCATGTGCTGGAACGCGGGCTCAGAAACAGACCATGCAGGGAGAGAAGTCAAATGCTGAATAAAGTTGTCGTTTGTAGACTATTTTGGAACCAAAAAGTAAGTTTTTCGATGCTTCAAAAAAATTTCTAGGCGACCCTTCTGATGTACATGGACTACTTTGAAGATGTTTTTATACCTTTCGGACGTGGACAGTTATACCGTACATACCATTCTCAAGGAGGGAAGAAAGCTCTCGGACTAAATTAAATATTTATACTGTGTTCCGAAGATGAACGGGAGGTCTCTACGGGGTTTGGAACGACATGAGGTGTGACGTCATTACATGCCATACATTTTTCCATGTTTTGGGTGAAAACTAACCCTTTTACGCTTTTTTTTGTGACATCAAAGTTGTCCTTTGGACAAGTAAATCAATCATTTCAGCTGGTCGGTGTTAAAAAAGTTACTTGTTCAGGGGGACAAATGTAATTTTATGTCTGGAAGCAGTCGCCTCAGTGCTCTGATCAGGACTTCCTCCAATCAGCCATTTGAAAGTGATCGCTTGTTACCCTTTTTAGAACACTTTATGAAGGGAAACATTTTTCTAAAATGATTAAATGTACGGTCTCCATTTGTGAATTCAATAGTGATCAAATACATTAAGTTGAGATATAAGACATGTGGTTACTATTTTTCAAATAAGCGAGTATAACAAACTCTTTAGTCAAATGCATAAATAATGTTATTAGATCGTTTTTACTTTTTTGACATACAAAATGAAACTGTGGAAAAAATGCAATGATACTGTTTTAGAATATAAAATTAAATCCACAGTAGGTGGTGGCACGTTATGTTTTAAGAGTGAATCATTGAGTTCTACCGATTCGTTCGAATGGCGGGATCATTCAATACATGAAGCAAGTTAACCCTTTTTATAAAGAGGCTTACTGAATATTGACTTGTTCAAAAATGATCATTTTAGTAACGAAAGACTGTGTGTTGCTTCGGCGAGATAAGTCGCGCGACTGCTTGCGTATTGGCTTGCTCGGAACTAACTTTTGCTTATTAGCGCGAAATGGAAGTAAAACCAGCTATATCTGCTCTAAAATTAACGTCAGTTAATAATTACTTGTTTATTAACCTGAGAAGTTGTAATAAGAAAACTCAATACAACATTTGCAATCGAAGCATGGAAGAAGCGAGGCCCGAAACCACAGCACCCTGGGGCCCGTTCAGAAGGGAAGGCCGGTTAAGTATGAAACTCTGAGTAAGTTAAACCTAGAAATTGAGGGAAACTGGGGTTTTGTTGCAGCATGGGAAAGGTTTGTCAAACATGAGAAAGGCAGGAACAAGGCACACTTAGAATTGTTTCAATTTTTTGTTTCTTTTTATTTATATTTATTTTGCTATTGTGCGAGTATACCATTGAAATGAATCAAAAATAAAGGTGCTTCAAAAGGTTTTCAAGCGCGATGCCATAGAAGAACCCAGTTTTGGTATCCACACAAGCAATCAAACACTGTCCCTTCCCCACGTCAAAGGTCACTGTTATAAAGATACCATCTCTCTTCTTGCTTTTTTATAAATCTGAGAAGATTAACCAGAGAAAATGAAAGGTTCTTCAGTATGAGAAAGGTATTTATGGAGAACTGTTTGTAGACAAAATGTTTCCAGTTAGCAAAATGGCCATCGGTGAAGCAGCTTGTATTTGCTAAGAGGTATTACTTCCATAATTACCATCTGCCAGTTTTCAACCTGGATA
>NC_056618.1:11557154-11619617 GCF_018340385.1 Cyprinus carpio
TGTGGTTGCGTCCTCAGCACTGGTGCCGAATCACCTGAAAATTCATTCAAAGCTGTCAAACAATAATGTCATGTTTCGTTGTGTGTGGAACGATTTTTTCCACAACGTGGCAGAGTTTTAAAAGTTCATCAGCAGATAACACTGGTGTGAGAGCATATTTGTGCTTTGAGTTACGAGACTTTTATTGACAGCAGATCATTTGAAAGCCGAGCACCTGAGATTCCACTGGTAGAAACCATATCACTGGCACGGTATGCGGGAAAAGCGTTTCATCAATCATCTAATCTACGTGTTCATTCAACAAAGATTCACAGTCAGTAGATCATCTTCAGATCCAACACTTTCAGGTCTGACGTTGTGTCCTACACAAACATGAACACAACTGTGTCCAGAAATAAAGGCATCTTCTGTATATATAAACTCTGTCCTAACCACAGAAACATCATCTAAACTCAAAAGTGAATTAAAGTTCATCTTCAAGACCAGCAGTTTCAGCTGTAACATTTTTATGGGGCTTCAGTTCCAATGAAGTAATCCACAAAAAGAATGCCACCAATGCCACTTACAATAAGACCCCCTTCAAAGGGGATAAAATCCAAGCTCTTGTGAACCTTAGGGAGTGGTATTATATCAAGGTAGGTTTAACCGGAAAATCAAAAACATTAGAGAATTCATATTTGCTTTGCTGAATTCTCCATTTTTAAAATGATGCTGTAATTTAGAATAAACATAAGTTTTCAATTTACTAGTAGGGCCAGCAGGTAAACGTTCATAAAAAATCACAATCAGAATCTCTTTTAAGATAAATTAAAGCATCCCTCTCCGCTTTCTATAAATTATTATATGCTTTACAGGGCTGGACATAAAGGGGATAGTTCACCCAAAAATCAAAATTGGTCATTAATGACTCACCCTCATGTCGTTCCAAACCCGTGAGAACCTCCGTTCATCTTCGGAACACAGTTTACAGATATTTTAGATTTAGTCCGAGAGCTTTCTGTCCCCTAAAACCCATTGAGAATGTATGTAACGGTATACTGTCCACGTCCAGAAAGGTAATAAAAACATCTTCAAAGTAGTCCAGTTGACATCAGAGGGTCCGTTGCAGAATTTTTTGAAGCATCGGAAAATACATTTGGTCCAAAAATATCAAAACTATGACTTTATTCAGCATTGACTTTCTCTCCGGGTCTGTTTATGAGCGCGTTCACAGCACATCCGGTTCGCGAACGACTCACTCGATGTAACCGGATCTTCTGGAACCAGTTCACCAAACCGAAACTGAATCGAACGGTGAATCTTTTTTGAAACGGTTTTTTTTTTTTTTTTTTTTTTTTTTTTTTTCGCGTCAACCATAAGCAATAATCCACAAATGACTTAAGCGTGTTAACTTTTTTAACATGGCGACACTTCCCTTGAGTTCAAACAAACCAATATCCCGGAGTAATTCATTTACATCAAACAGTACACTGTACTGAACCGAGCCAGATAACGAACGAACTTGACTCGTTCTCGAGGTCAAGAACTGGTGCACGGTTTTTCGGATCACGGTAGTGATGGGAAGTTCTTTTCTTCTCCACGAAACCGGTTCTTTCGGACAGTTTGATTCAATAAACCGGTTGCCGGAAACGGTTCACCAGTTCTTTTGCGCGTCCGACGCAATAAACTTCCATTGGCGTCCTATGATTGCCCTTGTATTCAAGCCCTTCGGTATTTACCCTTCTGCTCATAACAGATAGTCACACCGAATCAGTTTCAGGAATACACAATGACCACAAAAGACTACCACGTTCAGACGCCAGACGCGCTGTCCTTCGTCAGTCTGCTTCACGCATGCTATAGCAGTATCTCACAGCTCCAAATCGGTTCTCGAATCTGCTGACGCTGTTAATCCGGACTCAGAAACGCTTCTTGACTCGACCGAACGAGTCAATGTTTCGTTCGTTATCTGGCTCGGTTCAGTCAGTGTACTGTTTGAGGTAAAGACTTACTCCCGGGATATTGGTTTATTTGAACTCAGAGGGAGTGTCCGCCATGTTAAAAAAGTTAACAGCTTAAGTCATTTGTTGGATTAATGCTTATTGTTGACGCGAACCGTTTCAAACGATTCAGTTCGATTGGTGAACTGGTTCCAGAAAGATCCGGTTACATCGAGTGATTCGTTCGCGAACCGGATGTGCTGTGAAACGCGCTCATTAACCGACCCGGGAGAGAAGTCAATGCTGAATAAAGTCGTAGTAGTTTTGATATTTTTGGACCAAAATGTATTTTCGATGCTTCAAAAAATTCTAAAACGGACCCTCTGATGTCACATGGACTACTTTGAATGATGATTTTTATTACCTTTCTGGACGTGGACAGTAATACCGTACATACATTCTCCAATGGAGGACAGAAAGCTCTCGGACTAAATCTAAAAATCTCTATACTGTGTTCCGAAGATGAACGGTTAGGTCTCACGGGTTTTGGAACGACATGAGGGTGAGTCATTAATTGACATAATTTTCATTTTTGTGGTGAACTATCCCTTTAATGTGTTCTCTTTGACACAAGCTTGTCCTTTGGACAAGTAAATCAATCAGTTCACTTGTTGTCCGAGTAAAAAAAGTTACTTGTCAGGGGGACAAATGTAATTTATTCTGAAGCAGTGCTCATCAGGTGCTCTATCAGGAATTACTCCAATCAGCATATTTTTGAAAGTGATCGCTGTTACACACTTTTAGAACTTATGAAGGGCAAACATTTTTCTAAAACTGATTTAATGTACGTGTCTCCATTTACGTTGAATTCAAATATGTGATCAATACATTAAGTTAGAATAATACAGACATTGTGGTACTATTCAAAAAATAAATCAGTATCAACAAACTTCCATCTGTCCAATGCATAAATAATGTTATTAGATTATGTTTTACTTTTTTGACATACAAAAATGAAATGTTGAAATGAAAAAAGTGCAATGATACTTTTTAATATAAAATTAAACCACCAGTAGGTGGTGGCAAGTGTACTGGTTTTAATGAGTGAAATCTTGATTCAACCGATTCGTTCAAAATGGCATGAATTCATTTCAATACATGAAGCAAGTAACCCTTTTATAAATGGCTCACTGGAAATTATTGACTTGTTCAAAAATGTATCATTTAGTAACGAAGACTTGTGTGTGCCGCAGATGCGCGTACTGCTCCTGCTGTTTGGCTTGCTGGGAACTACTTTTGTTAGCGAAAAATGCGAGTAAAAACGATATAATCTGTCTTAAAATGTAAGTCAGTTAAAATTATTGTTTATTTAACTAAAGTTTAATATAAAATCCATTTCACATTTGCAATTGAGCTGAAAGTCGAGAAAACCACTCCTGGGGCCCGTTTCAGAAAGGAGGTTAAGTGGAAACTCTGAGTAAGTTAACCCTGAAATGAGGGAAACTCTGGGTTTTCTGTTTCAGAATGGGGGTTTGTCAAACCTGAGAAAGCAGGAAAAATGCACTTAATTGTTTTCATTTTGTTTTATTTTATTTATTTATTGTTGCCACATGAGATATCCATAAGAAAATGATAAAAATGAAAGTTGCGGTCAAAAAGGTTCTTCAAGCGATGCCATAGAAGAACACATTTTTGGTTCCACAAAAAAAACATTCAGTCCAAAGGTTTTTTTAAAGAACCATCTCGTTCTTGCCTTTTATAAATCTGAAGAAAACAGAAACAGAAAGGTTCTTCAGAGGATAAAGGTTCTTTAGGGAACTATTTAGACAAAAATGTTCATTATGGCATCGTGAAGCACTTTTTATTTTTAAGAGTGTATTTACTTCCATAAATTACCATTCTGCCAGTTTTCACCTGGGATATTAGCAGCAGTGATAAGAAATTAAACTTGTATTGAGTCCTGAAGTATGCAGACGTCTTTTTTGGCTGGAGCTGTTGCCATGGTGAATTGGCCATTTCGGCTTCCCCATTGATCATGGCTTTTCAATAGTCATGGTGCACGTGCTAAACTCAGAGTCAGCCTACTCAGAGTTGAGCCTGCTTTATATTGTCTCTTATCTTTGTTTGTTTACACACTTTTGTTTGTCTTAACATCACAGCTTCAACGAGCCTGCAGTAAGTGTCCAAAGATGCATTCAGTTATGATGTGGAATAAAGTTCTACTTCATTTTAAAAGGAAGACGACTACTGGACGAATCAGAAGTGACACTGCGCTGTACAGTAACAGAAGGAGCATCATCAGATAGAGTAGATATTTCAGTTGTACCAAAGAATTCCTCAGGTCTCAGAGATCTAAAACAAACTTAGGCAGAGGTCACTATAGGTCGTGTCAACGTCATTGAGCCCCACTCAGTTAGTAGACATAACAGAAAGTCCTTTTACGAAGAGCAACAATGCAAAAACTACCAGAAAGTGGATTATTAGAGAAATTCATAAAACAGTTTCCTGCTGATTGCTAATTCGTCAGTCGTGGGAGGAAGACAAAGCCCCTGGATGCTGTTGTACTCACTGGCTACATCTTTTCTTGAACCATCTTGTCCTTTCCCATCTGTACCTGGTTACTTCTGCCCGAGTGACGGTTTAAAAAAAACTGAGCTATTTTCCCGCCATCGACCAGCAGCATCAAGATAGGCCTGTTAACGATAACAACTTTTTTGTTTGCCTGTGATATATTGTCCCGGAAATAATTGCGATAAATGTTGTTAATATGTTAGTTCGGTTTCTGTATGATTTGTTTAGATGTTTGGGAGTGCTTGATGCCTGGTACTGAATGCTCTTTAGTTATAAATTTTTATAATTTGTCAGTTTCTAATCTCACATTTCATAAATAAGGGAATTGGGCTGTCTCCTTTCTTTGGGTTCCCTGTCCATTTAGGGTTGGAAGGAAATTAAGTTGTGGGTATGGCCAGCAAAAAAAAACTCTACGGAAGATTGAAACAGTAGATGTCAACCTCACTACAGAAATAAGTAGAGCAGAGGTCACAAATCCATCATAAAAGCAAACATTCACTTAAAATATGGCCAGGAATACTTGAAATCACAAGCGGATACAGAACGCTCATTTATTTACAGTGTAATACAAATCAAGTAGTCACAAGCAAGAAGCCCAAAGGGAGGAGATGTTAGGTCTCACGTCTTAGAACGTGTCACACTGGTTTAAATACAAGATTGCACCAGAATAGGAAAAACATCCCTCTGGATATATGCACTTATTGTAATGTTGCAAGAGACAGTGAAAAGCATATCTGGCTACGTATAGACTGCAACAGCTATTGAAGAAGATAGGGCAGAATTAAAGGCACAAATGGATGAACAAAACATTTACTAGGAAAAGCATCTGGGAGAATACACAATTTATTCATTTTATTTTTGAAAACACTGGGTCAAGTGAACGAATTTAATACGAAATATATAGTCTAAGGAAGAGATAATGTAAATGTTTTATGTGGAAAAGTCAGAGAATTTTTTAAGGTGGACTTTGAAAGTTTTTTTTTTTTTGTTGTTGTTGTTTATACATTTGTTTATTCATATATTTTGTCTCCTCCACCTCCTCCTTTGATGTCATTCTAATACACAAAACTCCAGTACAGTAGGTGGCGGTAAATGCACCTGTTGAGATGAGTTGCCAACCGCCATTAAACCTGAAAGAAAGAAGATGCTTTATGAATGACGTCATCACGCGCGCGCTCAGCCAGCTTCGAGTCTCGTGAGGCGAGCAGTTCGCGGGTACTTCCACGTGTTTCGCATTATTGTAAAACAAACTTAACCGTTTGAAGCAACAAAGAGGTTAATTTCTGAATTGGTTTTTTTTTTTTTTCCTGTGGCTTACTAACTAAAACAGTTTATCACAGCAGGCAGCGACGAGCAGGTGCCGGGGAAATGTTCAGACTCTGAAGTGAATTATATGTTCGTTTTTTTTGTATTGTTTAGATGTTTGGAGTGATGATGCTGGTACTGAATGGCTCTTTAGTGTTTACGGTTTTTATATTCTGCCATTTTCTGACGTTACCAAAAAAGCATGTGTTTTAACTTTATTTCGCGAATGAATTAGGGTTATTAGCAACTATTATGTTAGTTGTGAATATGCAAACATTGTGTGTTGCTGTAAGTGAGGGTAGTTTAGTGTCTTTCTTTATAGATTATAAATTATGTGATTTATCGAGACGATCAATAGTTATGTTTTAATAATGAGGCTAGTTTTATTAGTAAATTTCAACAAATATTCTTATGCAAAATACATCCCTACCCATGGTCACAGAGACTTGTGTAAAAACTGAGATGATCTGCTGCTGATCCAGAATGTCTTGTTTAATGAGTGTTTATAATCTGAGACGCATCAATGTTATCAAGCTTATGAAAATCGGCTCTGCTTTAATGTTATTTCTGTTAATTGCCACATGTAGTTCCATTTTTAATTGCCGTCAACAGACTTAAGAAAACAACACGCATCAGCTGTTGTGACCTTACAGAGATATAGGTCAGTATTTCAAATTTTAAAAATTATATTTCTGTAATTTATGTTTATGTCATTTAATTGTTTGTGGGTTGTGTTTTTTTTCCTCAATATTTGTCTCTTTGTCGCAAGATAAATGAAATATAGAATAAAATGTAGACAAGTTTTCAATATGTTAATTTTAACTTCTAAAAAAATACAAAAGGGTACAACTTGTGAATAAGTATAAGAAAACACTATTGCGATTTCATCTACTATAAAGTTAATTTACAAGATGCATAGACAGGTGAACATGAAGACGTTAAATAGTTGTTGAATTAGTTTTAAGTCATAACTTCATTAAATGATGCATCCTTACTTTTTTGGCAGATCTGCTTCTCCTTCATCCGTTAAGCTCCTCCCCAACCAATCACCCCTTCAGTGAAGCTCCTCCCAGACAGACGAGAACATGAAAGATCCACGAACCCTGCCAGAATCAAACCCACTGAAGAACAAACAGGTTGATGATTATTCTTAATCCTTCATCAATGAGGACTGAAAAAAACATAATGAAAACACTTTAAGCAGTTTAATTTTGTGTTGCAGTGCAGTAGGAAAAAAATTAAAAGCTGTACAATAATCAGTTGAAGCAGCAAATATTCAGGGCACTTTTAATAAAATGGAGATTTTTTGTTTTTTTTTTTTTACACCATTCATTTGTTTTAGGAGAATCGTGTGGTTGGAAAAGTTCAGGGTCTCTCAGGTAATGTTACAAAAATGCATCAAGTTATAAGATAGTTATATAGCCAATTGCAATACTTTCCACTGTTTCTTTCAGAGTTCATTTTCCGGGTTTACTGAAAAGTTATTTTTATACTTACAGGGGAAGGGGTTGAGTGATTTTGGGGAGAAAACCAAGGAAGCATGAAGAACTGAATAAAGGGAGGACAAACGTGTTAAAACCTGGAGAAAAAACTTTGACTCGCTACTCAAACCGAAACAGAAAGATTTAAAGCAAAAGCAGAGGGACAGGAAATCATTTGAGCACCTGCCACTCACAGTGTGGAAAGAGTGTTGCAAGAAAAAACGTGGTCTTGAGGGTTAACATGAGGATCCACACTGAGAGAAAACCATACAAGGTGTAATCAGTGTGAGAAGAGGGTTCATCGCACAATCAGCACAGACCTTAAGATTGCACATGGGGGGGCACAATTTTTTCCACACTGGGAGAGAAACCTTACCAAGTGTTCACCCTGCAACAACCAGATTCAGACAGTCAGGACGACCCGAAAAATCACATAGATAGGATTCACACTGGAGAGAGAAACTGTTCAAAAAATTTGTGATCAGTGCGGGGAAGAGTTTCACAGAAGCATCAAACATTAAAATGCACATATGAACATCCGCACTTAGAGAAACTGTATGAATGTGATCATGGCGGAAAAGAAAACATTTTGGTGGGCCTCAGCACTAGAAGAATCAACATTGAAAAAATTCATTCAAAGCTGAAACCACAATCATGTTCTTTGTGTGGAAAGAGTTTTTCACAACTGGCCTAGTTAAAAACTTAGCATCAGAAGATACACACTGGTGTGATAGAATATATGTGCTTTGAGTGTGAAGAAGACTTTTAGTCACAGTGCAGATCATTTGAAGCGGCACCTGAGGATGCACACTGGAGAGAAACCATATCACTGCACTGTATGCCGGGAAGCGTTTCAATCAATCATCTACTCTACACGTTCCATAAAAGAGATTCACAGTCAGTAGATCATCTTCAGAAATCCAAACACTTGTCAGGTATGACGTTGTGGCCTCTACCAAACATGAACCACAATTAATTGTGGTCAAAAGAACTAAAGCACCTTCTGTATCAAATCTGTCCCTAACATATAGAAAGAAACAATCATCTAAACTCAAAGTGAATAAAGTTCATCGTCAGGACCAGCAGTTTCAGCTGTAACATTTTAAATGGGCTTCAGTTCACAGTAAGTACTCCACACAAAAGAATGCACCAATGGCCACTTACAATAAGACGCCCCTTCAAAGTTGTTATCCAAGCTCTTGTAGACACCTTAGGGAGTGTAATAATCAAAGGTGTAAACGGAAAAATCAACTTTAAGAAATGCATATTCACTTTTGCTGGACTCTCCCATCTTTGAAAATGATGCTGCTACATTAGAATAAACATTAAGTGTTTCAATTTAACTAGTACGGGTCAGCTAGGTACACGTTCAATAAAAAATCACGATCCATCCAAGTGTCTCTTAATTTCCTTCACATAATCGGTGCTCGTTGAAGCACACGCTACAGATCGGCAGCCAGGGTGCAAAAACCACATCAGAAACACCCCATCAGAATCTCTTAAGATCAATTAAAAAGCATCCTCCTCTGTTTCGATAAATTATGATATGCGTTAGATGGAAATTTACGCATTTAGCAGAGACGCTTTTTATCCAAAGCAACTTACAGTGCATGCAGGCTGATAATTTTTTTTTACCAGTATGTATATGTCTTATATTGTCTCGTGTTTTTTTTTTTTTTTTACATCAGCTTCAACGAGCCTGCAGTAAGTGTCCAAAGATGCATTCCTGTTATGAAGTGGAATAAAGGTCGACTTCCTTTTAAAAGGAAGACGACTGCTGGACGAATCAGAAGTGACACTGAGCTGTATATAACAGAAGGAGCATATCAGACAGAGTAGATATTTCAGGTTGTACCAAAGAATTCCCTCAGTCTCAGAGATTTTAATAAACTTATCAAAGTCAATCATAGTGTCAAAGTAATTAGTCTCAGTAGTAGGAATAAAAGAAAGTCCTTTACTAAGAGCAACAATGCAAGAACTAGAAAGTGAATTATCAGAGAAATTTCATAAAAGTTTCCTCTGATTGCTAATCGTCAGTCGTGGAGGACTTAGCAAAGCACCCGCATTCGTTTACCCCTTCATTTGTTTGTTTACATCTTTTCTGTTAACACTCTTGCCTTCCAATCTGTACCTGGGCACTTTCTGCGCACGAGTGCCGTTTACAAAAAACAGCTTTTCCTTTTCCGCCATCGACCAGCAGCATCAGAGTCAGAGTCACCCGATGTTGAAACAGACCCATACCCTATGTCTCCGCCAGGCGTGTTGGCATACTACGGGGACCTCAAAATGTGGCTCGGCTATGATGAGAAGTATGTAAATCTGGTTTTTCGTCCCTCCAAAAAATAAATCTTCCATGCTGATAGTCCATCAGTGGTCCCTTGCAAATTCCTCTGCTTAATCACTTTGATCTCAGTGGAGAGTTCTGCCCCGTTGGTTGTTCAGATTTTGTTTGTTGTGCTTAAACGCCAAAGTAACCTGTGTGACATGCTTGTAAGATCGGAGGAGGTTCCCTGGTGTCTAGTGTAGTCTCGAGACCTGTCAGTCTTACTTTTCCTCCTGGTAAATTCTAGATGCAAAGGCATAGTTGTGCCCACATGTACTTTTTACGTATATATAAAGTAAATCTTTCAGCCATCCACACGCTGGTCGTTAATATATACATATACATGGAACAATTACTTGTGTTCATCTACACATTGTGATCTTAGTTCGTTGTCGCGTGTGGTCTCGCTCACGGCACAGTAAAACTTCTAGATCATTACGCACCTGCATTACTGACACATCGAGCAGCAGTAACAGTTAAGGGACGGGGAGTTGAATGTAGTCCTATAGCATCCACATTTTAACAAAGTGGGACACAAATGTTATGGGCTTTACCTGAAGGGTTTAATATCAAATTATACATTCAACCCAAAAGGTGACAACGCATTTAACAGGTTTTGTACCTTCTCTATACCAAAGACCTGAAAAAAAAAAAAGCCACTTAAATTGTGTCGTTATTAGAATAACGGTATAGCGAAGGTACAAAACCGTCAGAGGGGGGAGATTTTGAGAGGAAACTTTTAAAAATAGTGAAATGTTTTTGATTTATACTTTAAATACGTTGTCACCTTTTGGGCTGAATGAAGAATTAGATCCACAAAACCTAACACACAGCTCTGGTTTGCCGGATCACAAAAAAAGTCCACCTGTAGCAAACACACTACAACCGTATTGTCAGCACAGTGATATTGCTCCGAAGAACAATTATACAGGGATGTTTCGACAATCAGTCATCGTTCGGCACAATATTACATGAGCGGGATCTGAGATTAACACACCTCTTTTTAGGTATACAGGTGGTGTCCTAATTAGCACCACGAAAAATTTTAAAATAAAAAAAAAAAAAATAAAAAAAACAATATGAAAATTTATTTTTGATTATAGAAATCAATAACAATTGTCAAATTAACACTCAACTATAACAAAGGATTGACAACACCAGATGAAGAAATACATCATTAAGTAAAGGGCTTCATATGGGTGATGATGCGCTAGCTTACACTTTGTTTACATTTGACTAACTTATCATTATTTTATTAATCATTAACATCACATTAGTTATACATTTGTCACTAAGTTTTATGTCTGCTGATTTTGTATTTCCAATCAGGATTTTCTCTTTTGTTTTTATTTATATTTTTTAGCACCATGAAATATTTATGTTTACAATTTTGGACTCTGCTGTTTGACATTTCTCAATTTCTTTAAGTGCTAATAACTAATTCATCCCACACCGGACTGAGATCTGACAGCTGTCTACATCAGCTTACAGTTATTTGTCCGTCTAGTGGTGTTGTTTTATTAGTTGATTTGGTACTTTTATTGGTTATTTGGCCGCTTTTTTTTTGATGTCTACGATGATCCCGTTGAGCCAGCGTCGAGGTCTCGTGAGGCGCGCAGTTCGCGATAGCTTCACGTGTTTAAAATTTTTGGTTAAAACGAACTTAACCGTTTAAGAAACAAAGAGGTAAATTTGAATGTTTTGTTTCTGTGTTTTTCAATGACTAAAACATTTCTCACGCAGGTGGACTGAAGCATTGTGTGGGATAATACCCAGTTAGATCTGACGTTATATAATATGTTCGTGATGTTTAGATGTTTGAATTGCATGCTGATGGTACTGAAGGGATCTTTAGATTTCTAACGGTTTTATAATTGTTCAGTTCCTGGAAATACCAAAAGATAGATGATTTTAGTTAACTTATTGCTACGAAGTCAGTTATTAGGCAATCAAAACTACTGATTATAGGCCTTTTCACTCATTGCAAAAAAAATAAACAACTTCGCGTTTGATGACTGAAACTGATGGTAGTGTAGTTCTGTCTTTTATAGATATATAACTCGTATCCTTGTATGAAACGGATCATACGCTAAGTCGTTTATCGGATATAGAGCAGTAGCTATAGTCTGTCTTCAACAAATTATTCAACTTATATAAAACGTGATGTATCATCGTGATGCTGATCTGAATGTTCTTGTTTAATTGAGTGTTTGCCTTATAACTTTCCTGGGCACCTGATGCACTGTTATTTACTTGTCAGTCTATGGAACCAGTCTCAAACTACCTGTTTTCATCCAAAAATGCGTAAAATAGACGACGAAGCTTTTAGGGTTTAGGAACGAGTTTATCTAGATGCCAAAGAAAGTCAATAAGGGTCAAGGTCCGGAAAAGTATAAAAAGCAATCTGACAGAAAATAGTCTCACTGCCATCGTAATTGACAACCATAATGTTATGACGCACGGTATATTTGAGAATACTTTTGGTCCACGCAAGAAAACATAAAATAACATACTTTATTCAAACAATTCCGTTCTAGGTCTGTGTCTCTCCAAATCAGCATAGTGCTCTTCTGTCAGCCGCACTTGCTGCCGATGCTCTGTTCTGCTTTCAAACCAAAAGCCGTAATAATACGCATAAATAAACTATCCTTGTGCGCGCAGGCTGACACAGAAGTAGGCATGTAATGCTGCCTGCGCTACGCTCAGATTTTGCCAAAATTGGAGAACTGAGGAGTTTTTTGTTTCACACATCTGGAAAAGCGGTTGGAAAAATAGAAAAGATGCTGGCAGCATAGTAAATAAAAAAAAACATTTAAAAAAAAACTCTACTCTCTCCCAAAACAACATTGTTCTCACTAACAGTGGTTTTGATGATTTTTTATGCCAAAGTCCATCATTTATTATTTAATTAGCTGTATTATGTTGAATTTCATGACTGAACAATGGCTTGTTTGATACAGAGAGAGCATGAGCTAATTAAATAGAATATCTGGTTTGTCAATGTTACAAGGTTTATTTTGAAACTTCCAAATTGATAGTAAAGCTTTGAAGAATACAAATGATTTAAAATGGCAATCTAACATTTTATTATTCCATGTACATTTGAGGTTGAATGTGTGTACTGGGGCTACTTTTTAGTTACAGCAGCTATCACTTGGTGGTGAGTTATGAAGTCAGTTGTGCAGACATTTTTTAGAGGCAGAGACAGACTGTGGGGGCACTATTAGTAAGAAACAACTTAAAACTGCTGGACTAAAGAGTTTTAAAGGGTGTAGTGATGGTAAACCTGCGGTCAATCGGGGGCATTCAGTGTTTTCAATGTTGTGGTATAACCACTTGGTACACTACCCACCTGATATTGAACATGTGAAATTCCGGTTTTCAAAGTTTGTGCAGAATTGAAGAAGAACCTCAAGACGCAGTGCCAGAAGGATGTCTGGACAGGTGAAAGCCTACAAAATGTGAAACATTAATCAAACATTAGGGGTGTCAATACTCAACAGTACAAAGCCTAATCAGAAAATTTCTAAATAGATTCCATTTTACTGGTCATTTTTGAAATGTCAAACTTTGTCCGCAAATTGTTAACCACCTCAATCGGTATTTATTTTAAGTTTTTAATAAAATTCCCTCATGTCTAGAAATTCCACATGAAAGGGGTGGTCCACTGTTTAATTATTACGCAATAATTAATCATTTCCTTTAAACTCACTGTTGGGTTGTTTTTATTATGTTAAAATAATAAACCACAAAAGGGTTAATCTTTTTTTTATGTTGTCATTTATTCCGTAATGTTTTAATGTTTAAGTGTGTTAATATGCCTTGATTTTGTATATAGATTTTTTTTTCTTTTTAATTTCTTACGGTTATTTAAAATTTTTTTTTTTTCAATTTTATATTTTTATATCTTAAGTTGTTGAAAATTCCAATTTTTTTGAATTCAAATATTTGTATATTTACGTGTATTGTATGTATAACATTTTATTTTGTCATTAATTCGGAGAAGTTGTTTTTTTTTTAAATTAGTCCTTAAGTTGTCCAAGTTGTTGTTATTGTTTTTAATAAAAGCTGTAATATTTAATTTGAATGGATTGTGCTATGTTGTGGTCTATTAGATGTATATGTAGTCACTTAATACCGTCTAATTGAGACTAGTCCTATTCTTGTGCTCTGGTTAGACGTCAAATTAAAATTTCCACAACTGACTAGCCCAGGACTTTTGCTCCATTGTTTTAGCCCAGACAATCTGCGCGGGTGTTGATATGATGGGCAAATAGACGTGCATTTTTAAACGCAAACTTGCTTGCTGGGTTAACACCAATAAAATGAGCTTAATGTGGCAATTTATGGATCTGAAGTCATCAGCATAATGAATGAGGTGAAAACAGGATCTATTTATACATAAAATAAAGAAGAATGTTCAAGTTCTAAGCCTGAATAATATTGATAAATTCGCCTCAGATTCATATATAAACACCTCATTAAACAGACATTCCAAGATCAAGCCGGCAGATCATATCTTTGACTTATTCTCGATGTTTGCTGCAAGAGCTCAACTTGGTTTGAGTATTTACTGAAAAGAAAATCTTATTGCTGAACAGCCTATGCTAAAGTGTATCTATTTAAAAGTAGCCTATTCCAATTAGTTTCTCAAAAAAAAAAAAATGATACGAAAAAAATACCATTATACACTGAACAACCAAATTATACAAAACTAAACACTTTTGTTTTTGGGGTCCCCACTTTTGCATGAGCTGAACTCAAAGATCTAAGCACTTTTTTCTGATGTACGGTGACTGTACCTCAGGCCTATTTCCTCTCAATACATAGTGGTTCACAAATCTCTAAATCTGTGTTTGTTGTTTAGCACCTTACTCCTTTGCATTAGAATACCAACCCTCCACCCTCACAGGTGTTTGCATATATCAAGACTGCTGATTAGAGACAGCATGATTATTGCACAGGGGTGCGCCTTAGGCTGGCACACAATACAAAGTCCCTCTATAAATGTGGAGTTTTTACTGTATTTGGGGGGTCCGGGGGGGGTTCCGAAAACAGTCAGTAGCTGGTTGACCACCATGTTGCTCACGCCAGTGGCAACACATCTCCTTCACATAGGAGTTTGATCAGGTTGTTGATTGTGACCTGTGGAATGTTGGTCCACTACTGTTCAATGGCTGTGTGAAGTTGCTGTGATATTTGGCAGGACCTTGAACAACGCTGTCATATACACCGATCCAGAGCATCCCAAACACGCTCAAGTTGGGTTGACATGTCCGGTGTAAGTATGCTGGACATTGCAAGCAACTGGGATGTTTCAGTTCAGCTTCCAGGAATTAGAAGCCAAACGGTGTTTCGTTGTCCATACAACATCACCCTGCCCATACCATAACCCCAACTGCCACCATGGGCCCACTCTGATCCACAACGTTGACATCAGCAAACCACACACCCACACGACGTCATACACGCTGTCTGCCATCTGCCCTGTACAGTGAAACACAGGATTCATCCATGAAGAGAACACCTCTCCAAGTGCCAGACCGACCATCGAATGTGAGCATTTGCCCAAACTCAAGGCGGTTACGACAATGAACTGCAAGTCAGATCGAGCCCCCGATGAGGACGACGAGCATGCAGATGACTTTTCCCTGAGACGGTTTCTGACAGATGGGGCAGAAATTCTTTGGTTATACAAACCGATTGTTGCAGCAGCTGTCCGGGTGGCTGGTCTCAGAAGATCTTGGAGGTGAAGATGCTGGATGTGGAGGTCCTGGGCTGGGTGTTGTTACATGTGTTCTGCGGTTTGTGAGGCCGGTTGGATGTACTGCCAAATTCTCTGAAACGCCTTTGGAGACGGCTTATGGTAGAGAAATGAAACATTCAATTCACAGGCAAACAGCTCTGGTGGACATTCCTGCCGTCCGCATGCCAATTGCACGCTCCCTCAAAACTTGAAAGATCTGTGGCATTGTGCTGTGTGATAAAACTGCACATTTTAGAGTGGCCTTCTATTGTGGCCAGCCTAAGGCACACCTGTGCAATAATCATGCTGTCTAATCAGCATCCTGATATGCCACACCTGTGAGGTGGATGGATTATCTCAGCAAAGGACTAGTGCTCACTAACACAGATTTAGAGATTTGTGAACAATATTTGAGAGAAATAGGCCTTTTGAGTACATAGAAAAAGTCTTAGATCTTTGAGTTCAGCTCATGAAAAATGGGGGCAAAAACAAAAGTGTTGCGTTTATAATTTTGTTCAGTGTATAAAGACATTGACAACTATCATTATCGGACATTGTGATTTGTTCATATGAATCTAAATATACTTAGTTTTTCTAATAACAACATTAATAACAAAACAGTTTTCTCAATTTGTATGTGAAGAGAAATAAAATCTTTTTTAGATAACTACAGATGTTACCAGGCACACAAATAGCACTGAAACCAATACAAACTATTCAGAAATGACCCCGTAAAAATGTTGATTAAAAACAAAATAAGAAACATGTAGTTTACAATTACGTGAAAAGGTGTGAACAGCTCACTTCAGAAACTCCACACTGAAGCGTGCATGCGCGACTGATGACATCATCACCGTGAGGAGAAACCAATGGTAGATGACCAGAAACATGCCAAATTCTGTTTAAAACTACAAAACTCTGTAAAAAAATATCTATAACACAATGTATCAAACTAAAATAATGTTAAACCAATTACTGATAGACAGACAGTCTGGTGTGAGGGGAATATAGTTTATTAGGTAGTTTAAAAAGCTTTATCAAGAAATGTAATTAAGCCCCAAAAGCAATAGGCCTATTTCATGGCTTTTAGATGGAACTAGAATTATGAAATTATGAATTTGTGATGCAAGACAAATCAGGCAGACAACAAAATGGACAATAAAAGTTTGATAATTCAGCAAACAAGTAAAAGACAGATTTCTCTCTTCATTGACTGACAAGACTACCAAAGCATCTCAATTGGATGTGAAGAAGGATCAGATGTAACCTACATGACAGAATATCTCACACCTGTATTTTGTAAAACACACCCTAAGCAGAAGAATAACTAGTTATTATAATACAACAGTGAAGATTAAATTCAAAATAAATTAGCTTATTTTTCAGCTTCGTGCACAAGAACATTTTGAACCTGGAAAAACCTTTTACCATGCATTAGAAGAAAATTTTGAACATAAAATGAAGCTCATAAAAAAAGCATAATATAATTACATCACAAAGCTTAGTTTGTACACAAGACATACCACTTCAGATATTGTTCTTAGGGGAGGAACTTTGAGTTGATCTGACTCTCACAGAAACTGCTGGTCTTGAAGATGGACTTCATTCACTGTGACTAATTTAGATTTATGTTTCTTATGACAGATTAATATGGAAGAGGATGCAGTGTAGCACGTGAAAACGCTGGACCTGGAGATAAACTACTTATTGTGATACTTTATTGTATGTCTCCGTAGAGAAGACGAATGACTGAAACTCTTTCCCACATGCAGAGCAGTGATATAGTTTTCTCTCTCAGTAGTGAATCCTCTCGTGTGATTTCAGATACATGTGATGACTGACTGAATCTCTTGTCGCAGTGTGAACACTTGAAAGGTTTCTCACCAGTGTGCATCCTCTGGTGCCGCTTCAAATCTTTGTGTGTAATAAAAGTCTTCTCACACTCAAAGCACATATGATCTTTCACACCAGTATGTATTTTCTGGAATGAACTCTTGAAATTCTCCAGTTGTGAAAATCTCTTTCCACACAAAGAACATGAATGTGGTTTCTCATCTGAATGAACTTTCAGGTGATTCTTCAGACCTGACGCCCATGCAATGTTTTTCCACACTGATCACACCTTCATGCAGTTTCTCTTCAGTGTGGATGTTCAAGTGGTTCTTAAGGTGTTGAAGATTGTGTGAAACTCTTCCCCACAGGTGGTCACAACGTGTATGGTTTCTCTCCAGTGTGGATTTCATGTGTCTCTTGAGACTCTGTTTGTATGTGAAACTCTTTCCACACTGAGTGCAGGTGAAACCTTTCTTGCCTCTTCTTTTCAGTAAAGAATACTTTCAGTCTGTGAGAGTGTTTTTTCTCCCTTCCCGCTTTTTGACATGTTTTTTTCCTCCTCCATTAGATCTGAAATTACAGTTAAAAAGGTAACAATATAAATAATCAGTGAAGTGAAAGGAGACACAGGCTAGACCAAATGATGATCATTTTGACACATTTTTATAAAATAAGGTACAATTATCTATATTTAAAAAAACAGACACAGATCCAATGATTTTGTAGTAAAAACTATTCAATGCTTAATCAAATCCACAATTATAATATTATATTATAAACATAATATTAACTTAAATATTCTATACTAAGAAAATTATGTAATTAATAACTATTTTAAATTAATTAACTGGCCAATATTTTTCATTCAACACAATTTCCATTCCATTTCTTCCTTTTTAAAGCATTTTTTAATGGCAACACCCAGGAAGTGACATCATTTGAACATTTGAGTTTCAGTCCCTATTTTGTTCCCTGGAGATAGAAAGTCCACCCTATATTATTTATTGGTTTAATTTTTCCCCTTCGTTTTTTTTACAACTCTTAAGGTATTTTTATAAACACCATATCTGATGAACTGCTGATAACTTTAAATGTTCTTCAGCTTCATTGATGAAGGATGAAGAATAAACAGCAACTTGTTTTGTGATTGTTGTGGGAGGAGCTTCACTGAAGGTGTGATTGTTGTGGGAGGAGCTTCACTGAAGGTGTGATTGTTGAGGGAGGAGCTTCAGTAAAGTCGTGATTGTTGTGGGAGGAGCTTCACTGAAGGCGTGCTTGTTGTGGGAGGAGCTTCACTGAAGGCATGATTGTGGGAGGAGCTTCACTGAAGGCGTGATTGTTTTGCTTCGGGAGCTTCACTGAACGTGTGATGTTTGTGGGAGGAGCTTCACTGAATGTGTGATTGTTGTGGGAGGAGCTTCACTGAAGGTGTGATTGTTGTGGGAGGAGCTGAATCAGTGAAAGTCGTGATTGTTTGTGCGGAGGACTTCACTGAAGGAGGAGAAAGTTCTGCCAACTAGCGTATGTCTCCCTAATCAGAGCACAACCCCCCGCCCCCTCGGAGATTTAGTTTCTCCGCAGTGTCGCTGAATGACGGACTGACGAGTGGAATCTGGGTGTGTTAGATAAGGGCAAGACATGCGACAAGTATGTGCAGGGCAGGGGGTCCTCCAGACAGGTTTTGGGAAGCACTGTTGTAGATATCACAATAGTGACTGCATATGATAAAGTCTCTGCTAAGAATGAATAGGACTTTAACTGGCAATTTACAGGATATCAGCATATGAATGTAGGTGAAAACAGGGAGGCTGCAGAGTAACATGAAATAAAGAGGATTTTCAGCAGCTGATAATATTGATGAGTCTCAGACTATAAACACTCATTAAACAAGACGATCAGGATCAGCAGCAGATCATCTCATTTTATTCTAAGTATTCTATGTCTGAATGCTTTTCCATTAGTAAATTTTACAAACATAAATGTCAAAAAGAAAGAAAGCTAAATAACATTAAATCACATCAGCACAAACCTTGATATTGATTTCGATTAATTTCCCTCACAGATTCATACTTTGAAGCTTTTGGCTCCAAACACTAAAACCAATCAATACACGATGTACAGAACATAGCGATTTGATAGAAAAGCCGTCTCGCTGAAGAACATTAACACCGTTTCCATTTTCAAACACTACAGCAATCATTGCTATAATTGTCGTCACATGCAAAACATCTAACACACAATATATTTTTCTCTTAATATATACTCATTACCAAAAGTTATGAAATCATAGAAATGATATTAATTACTTTCATTACATTTTAATAACCAATAAACATGTGAGCAAAAAGACGCACTTACCCATTGTAGCTTCGCTTGTTTTCTGACGAACTACGGTGAACGCGCAGGGACAAAATACCAAGCGTCTGCAACCACCAGGGGGCACTCAAACACCTTTTAATTTTGTTACAATTCATTGCTTCTTTCACTTTTTAAATTCTTACATTTTTAATATATATATATATATATATATATAAGGATATATATATATATATCATATATATATATAGTATATTTGGATGTCTTTTCATTTTTTTTCCCTATATTTCTCTGCATGAATATTAATGAGAGAAAATATCAAAATATACATTTATTATTATTAGTATTATTATTATTATTATTATTATTTTATTAATTAATAATTTTCAGCTCAACAGGTTGGTGTTTTATTCTTCCTCTATCCTTCATCAATGAAGTTGAAAAACCTTATTTTATAAGCCGTTCATCAGATTTCGGTGTTTTGTAGTAGGAAAAAAAAAACATACAACCTATAATAATATAGATGAGACCTTTCAATTGATCGGGGGGTACAAAACAAATCCTGAAACTCAGTTGTTCTTTAACTTTCTTGTTTTGAACTCAAATGGTCAGTTTAAATGAGGTTTGATAAACATCAGAAAATCAAACTAAATATCTGATCTGAGCTCGTTGTTTTTTTACTGCATTTGGTGTATCTTGTTCAACTATATTTTATACCACACGAGCAAAAGCATTCAACGTGATAGTCAGGCTTCCTGGTTTGTTGCGACATTTAAATGTGAAAAATTCTTTAGTTTCAAAAAGGAGAAAGAGACAGTCAAAAAAAAAAGGAAAAATTAGTAATGCAACCATCCGCGGAGAACACAGTGTTGAGTGAAAAATATTGGGCAGTGCCCAATTAATTTAAAATTAGTTATAGTTATGTATTATGATTTAATTAATCAGAGAAGATATATTAGCAGAGAAGTGTTTGTACATCTATACACTGGAAACCTGTAGTCGTACACACCTGATCAGAAAAACTAAGTGTTTCTTCTTCCCTGAGAGGTAGCAGCTACTACCTCAATCAAATAAAAGAAAATTACGCAACTGCAGGGAATAACCACAATTATAAAGTATAGTTGTTTACAGCCATAATATCCCATAAAGCCATGTTTCCCATAGTTTGCTCTGTGGAGACACAGACTTCAGTAAATTGACTTTCCATTATTCGTTTGTACGAACTTACAGTACATCAACTCGCTCCACACAATATTGTCCAAACCACATATTATTACATTTAAACCCTGGGCTCTTCGCATCAGTTATCTTTCCTTAGATAATTAGGTTAACACAAACAGTATTCAGTAAAAATAATAGTTTGTTGTGTATATTTTACAGGGTAAAATATATTGTAGTTGTTGCTTAAAGACACCAGACAGATAGGAATTATACAACAGATGCTCTTTATTCATCTCACGAACACAAAAATAAATGCCGTATTAACATAAACACACAGGGGAAATACAAACACTGGGCATTGTATGCTTATAACATATAATAATTAAATTACATATTAAATAACACAAACAGTTAATTATAATAATTACTGATAAGTATTATCATGCTTATTTATATCTCTGATGAGGACTGATACTTCGGTTGACTGTAGCAGAAGTAATACTGTAATTTCTGTACAATTTAATAATATGTAGTTATATTAATCAAATGCATATTAGAAATGGCTAGGAATTGGGGGCTTGGATCGTTGTAAATCCCCCCCCTATAGTTCATCTACCGTGTGGTAAAAACACCCTCTGAGTGATTGTATCTAAATCAACAAAGAAAAGAAGGTGATGATTCCTTAAAGTTTCTTGGTCATCACATGTGATGGTGTGCTCTGGAGTAAAAAAAAAAAAAAAAAATTATATTTCTATCTATCTATCTATCTATCTATCTATCTATCTATCTATCTGCATTTGCATTTGCAGACAATGTATTTAACTGTAACTGTCATATAACTGTATATTCAGAACCATTAACTGTGTAAAAACTAAAACTCTGAAAAACTAAACTAAAAAAACCCTCCCAAATAAATGTCCAAATGTGATTCTATAAGAGCATTTGTTGTTATTTAAATCTATTTTTACATATAATGTTGATTTGATAGGAATTGTTACATTTTATTATTTTAATTATTTCCATCATACCAACTGAGAATTTATTGCAATGATTTTAAATTCAGTTGAGTTATCTGACATAATAGGCAGAAACCAAATGATAAAGACGGCTCTGAAAACAACAGGATGCTCTGGAGTGCCAGTTTGTGGAAATAAACAGTCTTCGCATTGCCTTCCTTCTGATCCCAACGTAAGGAAAGAGTGGATGAACTTTATTTTTAATGAAGTTGCAGACTGCGTCAGTAAGAACTCAGTTCTTTGTTTACTTAATTTTACCGCGGATTCGTTTACAGTTACTCATAGCGTCAGTAACGTAACGCTCGTTCTGTTATCTCAGGGAACCGAGGTTACTTTAATAACCGGAGTGACACAATTCCACTCAGGATTTTCTAAAAGTCTGTTGTGCCAACTATATTGGATTCACCAGTGATGTTGCAACTAAATTGTGAGTGATTTTTTTTTACATGGTCACTATTGGTTTGTCTCTTCTTACAGATCGTTTGATATGTACTTGAGTCATGTGTTTTATAAACTCATCACAGCTGGCGTCCAATCTATGAGGGATGAATGTGCACTGTTAGCCAATCCACCCAGTGGGCGTTTTACTGGGAGAGAGGGAGGAGTGGGCCCAATCAATCTGCCTATTCAAACAGAACATTCTACTGAGGACAGAAAATAGCCTATTACTTTATATAAATTATGATGTTTTTGATGTAAGAATCTTGATAACATTATAAGGGGGCCTCAGAGAACAGTACAATATAATAATAAAAAAAGGCATTTCATGGCCCCTTTAAGGATGTACTGTTTGGCTTATTTAATATACAAAAAGATAAAATGAATGAATATTTTATGATTAACCTATTACTTCCTGCAAAATTTCATATTCACTGCAGTATATTCAATCATCAAAATCCTTTATTTATTGTTTTTAAAAAGAGTTTCAATGGTATATCCAACTATTTAATCTCCCAAGAATCTTAAAGCTATTAAAACAGATAATTTATTTAATCTTTTTAATTTATATTGTTAAAGTTCTTGTTTTGTATTATGGTATTTATTTATTATGTACATGTGAAAATGGTGCTTCGCTTACTTCACTCAAAGAAACGGTCAATCACCTGTTTTTACAGCATCAAATAACTAACTAAAAATTAAAAAATGACAGAAAACATCTTTACATGTCAATAGATCCTGTTTTCACCTCATGTTCATTATGCTGATGACGAATCCTTAAATTGCCACATTAGCTCATTTTATTGGTGTCAACAGACTTAAGCAAACGACATGACCAGCTACTGTGACATTACAAGATATAATTATCATAACAGTATCTATTTATTCTGTAATAAACCATGTTCATATATAAAACACAATAAACAACAAAAATCTTGTTTATGTTAATGCCAATTAGCAGATTATTAAGTGTTCTACAACTGATTTTTATGTTATTTTTTTTGTTTTTGTTTCTTTTTTTCCCCTATATTCTTACATTGCTTATTTTGGTTACTTTTCATTGACACTTTTTTAAAGTGATTTATTTGTTTTTGACAGATCTGCTCCTCTCACTGTACAGCGATTACAATCACACCTTCAGTGAACTGGAGAGAAACTGCATGAATGTGAGAGAAACCTTATATTTGTTCACAAGAGATTCAATCAATCAGAAACCCTGAAAAGACATGAGAAGATCCACACTGCAGAGAAACCTTACACATGTGATCAGTGTGTGAAGAGTTTCAGACATAAATGATCAACTTAAGGTGAACATTAGAGTTCATACGGGAGAGAAACCATATCACTGCACTGCATGTGAGAACATCTCGGGTTACTTGGCTGTAACCTGTTTCCCTGAAAAAGCGGGAACGAGATGCTGCGCTCAATAGCGCTAATGAGAACATTCTTTGTTCGACGGTTGTGAAGCATGTGTGTCAAACCACTCCAGAGGTGGCTTAAATAACCTCGGTAGGTGGACGTCATTGATTACGTGCACCTGCAGGTTATAAATAGAACGATGAAACGGACACATCTTTCAGGTTACCTTTGTCTGAAGGGACGTCCAGGCACGTCGACAGTGCGGCATTGAGGCGCAGCATCTCGTTCCCGCTTTTTTTCGGGGAACAGGGTTACAGCCAAGTAACCCGAGGCGTTCCCCTTATCAAAGCTACACTCGATGCTGCGCTAAATAGCGCTAATGGGAGGAACGAAGAATACCAACGCCGCCCGCACTGTAAGTGTCTGGACCCCCAGGGTTGTGTAGTGTGTCGCACAACATCGAAGAGGTCTCAGACATGACTCTGGGATGTCGACTCAAGGACATGCGAGCCGGAGTAGCATGGACATCAAACTATAGAATCTGACAAATGTGTGCGGAGAGGACCAACCTGCCCGCATCACACACTTGTTTGCAGGGCGCGCCTCTTGCTAAAGCCATTGAAGATGCAACCCCCCTGATTGAATGGGCCCTAACTTCTAGAGGCGAAAGTCTGACCACGCGGCCTCATAGGCTAGGGCAATAGCATCCCTCACCCAATGTGAAATTGTTTGCCTGGTGGCAGCTGCCCCCCGGTTGCGGCCCCATGGCATGTGAAAAGTTGCTCTGACTTACGCCACCGGCTAATGCGGTGGACGTAAATTGAAGAGCATGTACTGGACACAGTAAGTGAAGTCTTTCCTGCTCCGCTGTCGTGAATGGCGGAGGACAGAAGGCTTCGAGAATGACCCGGATGTATGGTCGAAAAAGAAACTCCTTGAGGCGAAGTCTGACCACGCGCCTCGTAGGCTAGGGCAATAGCGTGGCTAAATCTATGCAGGAAGGGAGTTCTGAGGATGATTGGGGTTAGGATTTTATATTTGGACAGGGAATGGCCATAAAAAAAACCATCTTTAGAGTCAGAAGCCTGTCAGGCGCTGATTCTAATGGTTCGAAAGGGGTGCCAGCCAGCCTTCGAGCACTATGGCTAACCCCAAGAATGAAGCGGGCAACTAGATGGTGATTTGCCCCACAGAGAAACCCTTCAATCAAACATGGCAAGCCAAACTAGCGGCCCCTGTAGTTCTCGCGTACTAGGGCAATGTGCCTGAGGACAGTTTCTCTTGCCGGAACTCCAGTAACTGAAACAATTTGGCATTGAGCTTGTCCACATGGTGTGTCCTTTGCACCACCCCGAAGCACCCATCTGGGGCATTAGTTCTTTAGTGGAGGGAGCCCTAGCCTTAGAATAGTTTCTATTTACATCTGCTGATTGCCACAATCTCTAGTTGGTCCCCTCAGGGGCCATACGTGGAAGTTTCCAGAGCTCGGGGCCCGGGATGAAATACCTGTTCCCCCTGGGTGCCTGAGAGAGAAGATCCTCTCCTGATCGGATCGCCCACGGTGCGAGCCGTCGAGGAGGGATATTAGATCTGAGAACCAGACTCTGGTCGGCCAACGGGGCGCTATCAGTCAGAGGCGAGACACCCTGTCGACAAGGACCCTGGCTAGGACTCCCGTGGAGCAGAGCAATCCCAGATTGACTGACTACTTTGGGGTTGAGTTTCGTCATCCCCATGGGTTCACAAGCTTGTCTGGACAGCAAGTGTGCTCCCACATTCATATAGCCCTAGGAATGTAAATCACCCTGAGGGACAGGAACTTGTCCTGTGCTCAAAGCAGACCTGCCTGCGCTTAAAACTCGATCAAGCGGCGCCCCATCCCAGCCTAACCTTTACCAGTCTGCCCTGGCGATCTATGTAAGAAACTACAGATGTGTTGGTCCACCCGCACTAGGACATTGTAGCCTCTTACCTACTACTGGAGTAAGTATTTCAGCAGGCCAGAAATACAGTCTTCATTTCGAGGCCAAATTGATGTGCCAATTCGAGAAGATGACACCCTCCAGATCCCCTGGGCTGGACGAAGCCATCTAAGACCCGCTCCCCCAGCCCATGAGGGAAGCGTACTGTCATTAGCATCTCGCGATGACATACACGAGACCTAGAGGTTGGGAACCCAAAGTCCAGGAAGAACCGGGGTCCTGAACCACATAGATAGGGTACGAAAGCCCCGGCGGCGTAACCCTTATTTGCCTCTGCCGGATTGGCCCTTGGATGAAATCCCCTGGCTCTGAGCCCAACTGAAACGATCTCATGTGCAGGAGGCCCAAAGTATCACCGTGGATTTGCAGCTGCCATGAGACCTAAAACTTTCTTCTGAAAGTGATGAACAGTGACTTTCTGGCCTAGCTTGATGTTCTTTAGGGTGGTTAGAATGGACTCGACACGTGCAGGAGACAGCTGTGCCCGCATTGTGATCGATCCCATACCACCCCCAAATACGTTGTCATCTCCACTCTCTGAGCAGGAGAGAGAACGCTTTTTCTTGGCGTTGAGTCTCAACCACAGATATTCGAGATGAGCTAGGACGACATCCTGATGTCGAAGCGCAAGCTCTTGAGACTTGGGTCAGAATCAAACCAGTCGTTCATAATAATTAAAAATGTGGATGCTCGGGAGTCGTAGAGGAGCCATAAGTACATCCATCGGTTTTGTGTAAGTGGCGGGTATGACAAGGCTAGGCCGAATGGAAGAACCTGATACTGGTAAGCTTTCGCCCCCGAAAGCCAAACCTCAGGACCTCCTGAGTTGTGGCAATATTTTTATATGAAAATGCGTGTCCCTTTAGATGAATTGTCAGAACAAACCAATCCTCCGATTGGATCTGAGAAACAATCCTCTTGATTGTCAGCCTGTTGAACTGTATGTTTCTGAGGCAGCGGTTTGTCAACCCGCGAAGGATCTAAGATTGGAACCCAGCCCCCCGTCTTTTCTTGGGAATCGAAGAAATACCGACTATAATTAAGCCTGAACTCTCTGTCATGGCAGGCCGGGAACACATTCTATGGCCCCTTCGACCAACCGAGTCTGCAATTCCTGTGTCAACAGATATGCATGTTCCCGGTTTCACAGAAGTGGAGACCACGCCGTTGAAACGCGGAGGACGATATGCAAACTGAATCCTGTAACCTTTCGTAACAGCCGTCTTTCCCATCATGGGGAGATATTTTGGCAGTAGCTCTAGCCTTCCACGCTGCCAGCTTCTCCGAAAAAAGGCACTAATGTTTGACACTTTGTTTGTTGTGGGGGGGGGGGTGGTTAGATGTCTGGTGTCCTGGTACGTGGCAGGAGACGAACAGAGTCATGTAACAATTCATTGGAGGCCACTGCCCTCCGAATCACAGACCGTTTTTGGGTTTTTTGATGGCCGGAGGTTGTTCAGTGAGCCCCCTAAGGTGCCAGGAAGGAGCCCTACACTTCTGTTGGAATTTTTCCATGCCAGCCCCCCTCCGAGGAGGACACACCCTTTGTCCTAGGGCACAGCTTACGGCCCTTGCTTTGGTCGTAATGACCACTACTTTTCCAGCGGGTCCAGCTCCATCTGCGGCTGCGCAAGTGCCGTACCAGCGTGCTCCCCCAGTCTTACGAGGCGGCGCAACAAACTCGCCACACTTTTCTTTGAGCCGGATTTTCTTTCTTCTTTTTTTTTTTTTTTTTTTTTTTGACAGCCCCGACACTTGAAAGCCACCAGTGAGTGAGAAAACGTATTAAGTCTCCTGTCTGGCGCTCAGATCTTTAAGAAGATCAGCCTGATGATGCCTGCAGAACCCGTGGTGTGCAGGGCAGCCACTAGTTCTGGACCCACAGCATGCAAATGCGTTCCATCCAAGTGTAGCATGTTGCTACAAGGCTTGGACGGCAGGGAGCAATTGCTGTCTTTGTATTATATATCATATATATATATTTTTTTTTATTATTGTAATTCATTTTTGTATTTATTTTATTTTTTTAAATTTTTATCTATTTATTTTATTTTTGAACCGATGTGTTGCTTCCTATAGGGGAGAGATAGCCTGCTAGCGTCCTCTCTCTCACCTAAGGAAAATCAATATGTACAAACCTCATTTTAAGGCTTTTATCTGGTCGCTACACGAGTCACCTACCTAGTAACTCCTCATGTCCTTTTAATCGCGAGAGGAGAGCTAGAAAGAATGTTCTCATTAGCGCTTATTGAGCGCAGCATGAGTGTAGCTTTTGATCACAGGGAACAGTTTTCACTCAATTAATTTCTCTACACAAGCATACAAAAAAAAAATAAAAAAATTCACAGTAAATAGATTATCTTCAGATTCAGCATTTTCAGGTCTGACACCACATCCTCAACCTCACAAAACATGACACAGTATTGTGTTGGTCTATACATTTTGTTCTGTTCAGTTCTAATAAGCATGTAGGAGTTTTGTGTTTGTGTCTGTATTTATTTGTGTTAATATGAGTATAGGCCATTGCACACTGAGTCCGAAATTTTAAGAATTTTTTGCAAAAAGTGTCTTAAATGTTGTCCGAATTAGTCTGGTCTGTCATAAAAAAATTCGGATCAGGTTTGATTTTTTTTTTGCGTTTTTCACATCTGTAATATGCATTTTGATAGGAGAGCTTAATTGACAGCCAGGAAAATAAAACATCATCTGTTGTTTTTCAGAAGTTAATGAAGTTCATATCTTCAAGACCACCAGTTTCATGCCTGTGTCTGATTCAGATATTGTCATCAACTCAAATATGAAGTTTCATAACCAAAGAACAATATACAAGAATTATATATATATTATATACTTATCTATATATATATATATATTATATATATATATATATATATAATTTTACTTTGTGATGTGTAATCATATTATTGTGTGCTCTTATGAGTATTATATAATGTGCCATTTTCTATACTGCAAATATATCACTTCTAGTTTGTTTGCTCTTTTATGAAGGAAAGTCGTTTTTTTCAAATGTACAAACTGTTCTTGTTCAGGAAGCTGAGGAGGAGTCCGTAATACTTTCAAGATTTATTGACTACGATGATGCATTGCTGCCACACACATATTATTTTTTCCACTCAATTATGTCGTAATAACGAGATATGTCATTTTAAAGACATCTTTTCTTGTTAAAAATCTTTTCTTGTAATAACGAGATTTTTTTTGTTAAAACAACATCGTTTCATGTAAAACGAGATGTTATATCGTTAAAACGACATCTTTTCTCATAATAATGAGATGTTTTCTTGTTAAAATGACATAATTATCCCATTAAAATGACATCTTTTCTCGTAATTATGAGATGTTTTCTTATTATAATTGAATTTAGGGTGGAGATAATCATCCACTTGTAGCTGGGCAGGTCCAGTGACGCTTTTATTGCGCACCTCAGCCAAGTCGCTTTGGATAAAAGTGTCTGCTAAATGCATAAATTATAAATTCAACTAGGGCTATTAAACCCAGGATAACAAGGGAACTAAGGAGACACACTTGGGATCAAATCAACAATCAGTGTGAGACAGAAACTGGGTCACGGGGGCAAAAACACACACAGACAAGTCCATAGTCCTGACATATCGCCCCCCCCCTCCCGAAAGGTGTGTCCTCACACCGTAGTAAAAACAGAGGGAGGCATGGGTGGGAACTTGGGAGGAGGTTCTGGAGGAGGACGGATATCCGGGAGGAGGCCAGGAGGGTGACAAAGGAGGGAGGAGTCAAGGAGGAGGAGCCAGAGGCGGAAACGGAGAGCCAACGAGCCAGGGGGATGCCAAAGATCTGGGGTCTAGGGTGGAGACAACGGCTCTGGCGACCGAGGTGGAGATCCACGGTGGAGCCGGAGCGACAGAGGACCAAGGTGGAGCTGGCGGGAGGAAGGAGCCCAACAGAGCCGGTGGGACGGAGTGATGAGGCGCAGCCAGAGGAGAATTGGAATCTCCACTTCATTTACTCTTTCATTCGTTATCTGGCTCGGCTCGGTGTTCATCTTCAGTTCTCTCTTCACAGCAGTTCAGTCAGTGTACTGTTTGAGTGAAAATGAATTACCTCCGGGATACTGGTTTATTTGAACTCAGAGGGGTGTCAGCCACATTAAAAAAGTTAACAGCTTAAGTCATTTGTGGATTAATGCTTAATTGGAGACGCGAACCGTTTCCAAACGATTCAGTTCGATGTTGGTGAACTGGTTCAAGAAGATCCGGTTACATCGAGTGATTCGGTTCGCGAACCGGATGTGCTGTGAAACGCGCTCATAAAAGACCCGGGAGAGAAGTCACCGCTGGAATAAAGTCGTAGTTTTTGATATTTCTGGACCAAAATGTATTTTTCGATGCTTCAAAAAAAATTCTAACGGACCCTCTGATGTCACATGGACTACTTTGAAGATGTTTTTACTTACCTTTTCTGGACGTGGACAGTATACCGTACATACATTTCTCAATGGAGGGACAGAAAGCTCTCGGACTAAATCTAAAATATCTTATACTGTGTTCCGAAGATGAACGGAGGTTCTTACGGGTTTGGAACGACATGAGGGTGAGTCATTAATGACATAATTTTCATTTTTGGGTGAACTAACCCTTTAAGAGCAGCAGAGCTATGGAAAACTTACCACTTTCTACCTTACTGCTCTTTATGCAGGCATCAAATAAATTCTAACAATAACCATATTCAGAGAGTGTGTGTATGAAGGGTGGGACCAACTGGGTCAGATAAGACAAAATATTGCATAAACAAGTTGCAAATAATTTCTGTGATTTTTAATAAAATAAGGATTTTAAATAATGAAAATGACTTTGTATCTGCTTATCTCATCAGAACACTTAAAGAAGAAACCACATCTTCTCCCTATCTCATTCTGTTTTAAAGAAAGACAAAAATGAACTGGATGCAAGCAGTTTCATTTCCAACATATACAAAATCACTTTTTCCAACCTCCGCTGATTAGTTTCTTTTCTTTCAGAGTTATTCTTTTGAATTTTATTTTTCAAGGCCATATGGTGTTAAAATGGCATCAGGTAAGAATATAATTACATACGAATATTAAACACTTTCTTATTGATTTATTACGTATTTTTATTGAAATATTAGCCAACAGTAGGCAACTTTGTTTACTTTTTTTGGTTAAATAAATGACATTTCACTGCGCTCTTACATTTACATTTAAAAGTGGCACTGAACACCAGGATCTGTTGAAACTAAACTTTTTAACTAAACTTCTTTGTGAGGCTTCCTCTTTTAATCTGAAATTCTCTCCACTTATCTTTGTTGATTTGTGGAAATAGCCTATTTATCAGAGATGGACAGTAGTGAAGTATTTTTACCTTTTTACTCAAGTCAAAATTTTCACTCAAGAGTGTTTTTCCTTTGGGAAACTTTACTTCTCTACATTCCAAAGCATAATGTCATACTTTTTACTGCACTACATTTCATAAATTAAAGCTGTTGTTGTTGTTGTTTTTACCTTTAATACTTAAGAACATTAAAAAATGTAGTACTTGTAAGAGTAAAAGTGAAAACAGTAATAGATTTCTAATGTAATTAAGTATTAAATTATATTAAATATGAAATGTAGTGCAGTAAAAAGTACAATATTATGTTTGAATTAAAGTTTTCTAAAGAAAAACACTCAGTTCAAAATTACTAACAGTGTAAATTACTGACACTTTAAAAGTACTTTTACTACAGAGTAAAAATACTTCACTACTGTCCCCCTCTGCTATTTATTAATATTTTTATTGAGGCTTTAGATCATTACACGTGAATTGAAGTGTAATTTTGACACTGTAGATGTTCTGAATATAAGGAAAATCATAATTTCACCAATTTGTATTGATTTGTGTATTATCAGCACACTGTTCTGTACTCAGTTCTAAATAGTAATTGCAAACACATTTTGTGCAAAAATGAACTTGAAACATTTGTGCATTCCGTTTATAAAACCAACAGTAAATCTCTTAAATTATATAAAAGTTATGTGAATAATACTTATCATTGCACAATATATTGTAACAGTTAAAGTATTAGTTCACAGCAAAAATAAAAATGCTGTCATTGTTTATTCACTGTATTCTTATGTTGTTCATTTGTGGAACACAAAACATCCAAACTGCTGCTTTCATATTGCAAAAAAAAAAAAAAAAAAAAAAAAAAAAAAAATGGATGATGATTTTATAATTACAAAATAATTAAGATAAAAATAATAATAATCAACATTTTTTTTCAAGACTTTTGAAACCATTTGCATTAGATTTGTGAAATTTTACATTTTTGCATGTCCAAAGTTTAGAAAATGTTTGTGATTATCATGATTATTAAAAGAAGGTCATGGTAGGTACAAAAACTTTTGGGGGGGCTTTTTGCCTTTATATTATTATAGGACAGTAGAGACAGATAGGAAATTGAGAGTTGGGGGAATAGGGTGTAGGACATGACCCACCAGGGCAACCTAAGTTTTTAAATAAAAAGTGGAGGTTGGGTTATAAGCAGCTTTGATAATTTATTGCATTTATGTTGTGTCCTGCTAACTCACATTACTATTTTATAAATAAAGTCCCAATCCCATTCCTACCCCTTAGCCCTTACCGTCACACACACATATCAGAGATCACACTGCTCACACATCCAGAAGCAAAGAAACTTGTCAACACTGCCCTACGACTTCTATTAATAACAGTTTAAATACTGAATCGCTACATTATAATTTCCAGCAACGAGAGGATAAAATCGCTGTTTTTGAAATAAACTCACTAGGTGTAAAAAGAGATGCACCAGTACAGGTAACTTTCAGCTCTCTCTCTTTCTCTTCCTCTCTCTATCTAGCAATATTTGTAAAAAGGGTTTAAGGATTTCTAATTATCGGGGGAAATAGCCCCCCTCAATGTCTATGGTGGTTAATGCCCTGATGTCGTGCAGTCTGTAATGATATGACATTAGCAACTCTTTTTTGCAAACATTCCTTTGAATAACATGACCGTGAATATGAATTTACGATTGAATGTAACATAAAACAAATGATTACTTTTCATTAAAATCTTTGTTAATGCCAATAGTGCTTACATTTATTGGTCTTTTTGTTTTGCTCTGGCAGCCATGTTGATGCTGTAGCCAGTTTATGATGAGATAATTCATACAACTTCGTTTGAAGTGTGATCCCGAAAATCTTAATTTGAAGGGTTATCAAAGTCTTGGGCCCTTCCCCTTCCCCCTACCCTTCCAACCAAAAGAGAATCGAGACACCCCTACCCCTTCACGTGAATGCGCCAAAAGGAGGGGTAGGGGAAAGGGGAAGGGCTAAGGGGTAGAAATGGGATTGGGCCTAAATATACAAGTCATAAAGAACTAAACTAGACAAAAGTGAAAGTAATCAGTAACTGTGTACATGGGAACAAAAGAAAACCATATCTAGGACCAAGGAAAAAAGGAACATACAAACCAAAAGTCCATGAAAATGAAACTAAGGCACCATGATTATATGCCCTCTGTTCTGTTCAGCACCTTAATATTATTGAAATGCATGTATAAAATTAAATTGAAATAACAAAATCATTCAGTATATTCTACTGCACACTAGCTTTCCATCGTTTCATGTCAACATAAAAATAAGAGAATATGGTGAGTATTGATGTAATGTTAAAGCTCCCATGTGTATTTGTGTTTGCGCTCTGTGATCAGTATCAACCTGATGAGAGAGTGGACCCAACATAAACCCCACCCCTGGAATGAGATTTCAACTGAGGGAGAAACTGCGATATTGACAGTGATAACCATAGTAACTGTATGCTGTTTCATTGTTTGTTATCAGCCCAATAATCAGTGTCATCTGCAAACCTTACAATATGGTTGGTGGGGTGGGTGGCAACACAGTCATGTGTTAAAAGAGTGCTGTGAAGTGTAAGAATGCACCCCTGTAGTGCTCAGGGTGGATGAGGTATATTTGCCCAGTCTGTGTTCTGTCCATCTGTCTAATAGCGCTTTTCTAACTGCATGGTATGGCACGGTTTGGCTTACTTTTGTGGGGTTTTCCACTGTGCACAGTACCTAATTCCTGGTACTTTTTTAGTACCACCTCGGTTGAGATTCCAAGCGAGCCGTACCAATACTAAAATGTGACATATAAACAATGCAGATCACTGATTGGTCAGAGAGAATCGTCACTGCCAGCATCACTGGATTAGCGACACGAGACACCAAACCCACTATATTTAAAGAGTCATCAACAGCCACCCAACAGTATCATTTGTTCGCACAACTTATTTAAACGACCGCCGCAAGCAACTTGGAAAAAGAAATGGCTGTATCATGGTCAGTATGAGGTGGCGGTGCAACTATAATGATCAGTCTATAATCCCACCCACTTTGAAGCAGTACTAAACTGCAGTGGAAAAGTAATCTGAGCCACAGTAAAGACTGTTTCACACTGAGTGCGATGCGAAAAAGTGAGGCGAATCGCTGACGAATGTTGCTTTCACACAGAGCGCTAAACGATTGATTGCCTTCTGCTAATTAATGCCTGCATGCTAGGTGGCGCCGGCCAACAATACATTTTTCCTCAGATATGTATCTCACATGTTGATTTAGCATCGTTCACTGCTCTATACACAGCACTAAATTAATATAGTAATTAATTAATATAGTTCCTGATGTGGGAGAGGATCAGTCTCTCAAGGCATTTAGCTGTCCATCCATGGTTTTTGGTTTAGGAACACACAGATGATTTTACTACTGGTGACACTGTCCACGCAATTTAGGTGGCATGTCCACCAAAGCATTTTTTTCCCCTGAGGCTAACATATGTTTTTAATTGTTTTCCATGGGAATGCCACATTTTTTAAAATGGCAGGAACAGGACAAGGTACTGAGATTTAGATTTTTTCCCTCAGTGGTGAGAGTTGAAGAAGGTTTGGCGCTTATCAGTGTCATCACTGTTTTTATTAAGCAAACCAATTACAATGGCAGAGGGGTGGGACTAAAACCACACCAACCAACTGCCATACCCTGCTTGGACTATGACTGAACAATGGAGAAATGAATATTGCTTGTCTCCAAGTATGTCTTTACCAGATACCAAATAAATAAATAAATAAATAAATAAATTTGTCTGTCCTCCCCCAGAATTTTTTTTACTGGCGTAGATCCCATATATTCTGGCGCCTTTTAATTAAACAATTGCTTTTATAGCCTAAAACTGTTACCACACACTTGGCAAGGTTTCCCCAAAAGTAACATAGCAACAAAAGTCTAGTAAGTTGCTTTGAACTATAAACTCCGCCATGCAGTTAATCCATATTTCATGCATGGCTCAGACACTCGGAATGTAATGTGTGTATGCTTTCTGATTGGTCAGTCGCGAGATTCCGAGGTATGTTATCCCTCGATAACAACTGGTAAAAGCTGATAACACAGGCTCATCCAGTTAACAGAAGTCGGCGCTGTCCTCTTGCTAGGAACAGTCAACCGTCCGCGTTCGGGCACAGCATCAAATGGAGTATACTTTGTATGGAGTATACAAAAACAAAGTATACTTTGGGCTTAAGTCTGATTTCATCCATTTTATTAGTTCTTGATCTGACATTTGCAAGGAAGATACTTGGTAGAGATGCTTTAAATGGTGAGGCCTTCAGCCTGACTCACTTTCCCCACTTCCTGCGGAACCTCCCGTCCAGGGTTAGCTTCCAGGCTAGCTGCGGCATCTCTTGCAGCATCTTGATCCAGGAGGATATTCAAAGAATCTTTGCTCATGTGGTACGTCCAGGAGTTCTTGTTGGCTGTACCTTGTAGAGAGTGACCTACATCCACATGAAATGAACAATAAATAGACTGAGTATAGAAGAGTTTAGAGGCGCTGCAACTGTGCAAGCCGCTGAATAACTTGAAGAAACCGAGAGAGCTGCAGCATCAGAGAAGAGAAAGTCCATTATGGCAGTTGCAAATAAAATGACAAGGAAATGATAAGTGTTGACTGCAGCATTAAATTTAGATCTACTTATGTTGCATCTTTTTACACGTTTTTACAGCATTACGCGTTATCATCAATCACACACAATCCTATTGACTTTATGAATGCAATGGCCAATCAGAGGCATTCAGGTGAGTCATCGCTGAAACGCCGGTGTTTTGTTCAGTATGTGCGCTCGCTGACTCAATTCTGCTCTCTCGCAAATTCTCTCATCAGAAACAACAAAGTGCATGCAATGCAAGTAAGAGTTTTTTTTTTCATCAAACAGAGTGTAGACAGCTTTACTGATGCTCACTTTCTCTGTATAATTTATTTGCTGTTTTTATATACATGAAAGTGAACGCATTATAATTAGTAACTTGCAGTGTTTTTTTATTAAATTATGATAAAGTGAAATACAAATTCAGTCATTTATAAATATTTTATGAAATGACACCCATATCTCTGCTTACCTAAAAAGATGGGTTTGTGATAGGCATAGTTAATAGATTACACTAACATACTGTAAGCCTACTTTTAGCCTTACCTTGGGAGTGGTTCACTTTCCACATATGGTATTGCACCATGACCCTGTTACATTATGAGGGCTTTGCGTGCTTAGAAAAAGCAGAAAAGCATAACAACATAAATGTAATGAATTATTATTATTATTATTATTATTATGTTGCTAGCACGCTTGGGGGCATACACAGTCATTATCGCCCTTCACTGGATGTATAAATAGCAACAATAAACTACATTTTAGCATTTTAGAATGCATAGTCATACTTCTCTAGGTAATGCACTACAATTCAGAGGCAGTAATATTGTAACTAATTACTTTTAAATGACAGTAACTAGTAATATATAATGTATTACATTTTGGAAGTAACTTGCCCAGCACTGTTTTTAATTGTATCACTTCAGTTTTACTGAGTATGGGGACAAAATGTCCCTACTAAGATGGTGATTCCAAAATCCCCATCCTTGTGGGGACATTTTTTCTTGTTTTGAAAATGAAAAAATGTTTGTACAGTAAAAAGCCATTATGCCTCTTTTTCAGTGAGACACCCTGCGGATTGTTTTCTGCTGGGGAAGAATGGGTCAGAAACAGCAGAGTGGGAAATACTATACTGGGAGCAGAAGCGTTTCGCAGTGAATCTGCAAATTATTCACAGCAGCACAGTAAGAGAATCAGTGGAGCCGTGGAGGGGAGACACATCACAGTCATCAACACTCTTCAGCTCCTCCAGCCGAATCTCCCACACCATCTGACAATACAGGGAGTGAGAGAGTGTGTGTATCTGGCTGCTCCAGGACCTCATGTGATTGCACTCATACTGCAGAGTAAGGACTTCAACAAGGAGGACAGACAGAGAGTGAAAACTGTGCTGAACCTCTTCAGTGAGCAGGCCATGAAACACACTATAGTGCTGACTACTGATGAAGAGACACGCGGATCAATATTCACTTCTAGGAATAATGCCATTCATAATTTAATAAAGGAGTGTGGAGGAAGACATTTTAGATTTGATACAATAAACCCTGGACGGTGCTCTGAGATGTTCAGAAGGATAGAGAAGATGCTCAAGGAAGAACACAAAGATTATCTCATCTGCAACATGCATGAGGATGGAGGTGATGTTTTTTTTGTCCTGTAATAGTTGTAAATGTTGTAGAGACAGGGAGACAAATTACTTCTTACTAATCCATTTTGTTTTGGTAAAAAAAAAAAAAAAAAAAAAAAATTCTTCTTAATTCCCTTTTTTTGAATAGGGAAATAGGGAATTAAGACATTGACATGGTTGCCTTCAGTTAATAAACAAACAAACAATTAATAAATAATAAAATATTGCAATCTTATCATACTGAACAATATAATAGCTTTGTTGTTGTTTAAGGAAGTCTATATTTGGTACCAAAACTGATCTGAGTCTGCTGTCTCCATTGTTTTCAGTGACGACTACTGGAAAAACAAAGCTGAACATTGTGCTGTGTGGAAATGATTCAACACTCAAGAGCATAGTGTCTAGAATGTTTAGAGGGACAGTAATTAAACAAATGAGTAAACTTCTACCCCAGAAAGAGATGAGTAGAGTGTGTCAGAAGAGAGAGGGAATGATTCATGGACGACAGATCAGTGTCCTGGAGCTTCCAGCTCTCACTCAACTCTCAGAGCAGGAAGTGATGCAGGAGACTTACCGCTGTCTGTTTCTCTGTGATCCTGGAGTTCATCATTTCATCCTTGTTACTCCTGTCTGTCCATTTACAAATGAAGACAAAGCAGAAATGGAGAAGATTAAAAGAATATTTAATTCTAATGAGCACTTCATGGTGCTTTTCATTACTGAACTCACTGTTGACCAAAGTGTGATAGATTTTGTAGAATCCACAGAATCTCAGAAGGCTGTGAGTCTGTATGGGAGTTGGTACGATGTGATGGGTTTAAAGGACCAGAGAAGCACACAACAGATCTCAGACCTGTTTGATTGTATAGAGAGCATGAAAACTGAACCCTATTCTCTTCAGACATATATGAGAGCTCCAGAAAAGAGAGTCAGACATGAACTAGAGGAGAAACTGAGAGTGAGAGACAATGCAAATCAAAGAATTACAGAAGGAAGATCACAGACGCTGGGTAAGTGGATTCATTTAATTTCTCTGGAAAAAAGAAGAAAACAGAACAGAAATAAACTTACAGGTTATTTACAGTACAGTTCATCAATAAATACCCTTTTTACATATAAGCTACCTATTTTGAAGAGATAAAAATGGATCAAAAGTATAATCTTAAACCTTTTTTGTGAGCACAATTGTTGAATCTTTTGCAACTAATGACTAATGAGGGGGTTCAACAGAAATTTGACCGGTACTGAAAGATAAAACCACTTCACGAAACAAATATTCTTTTTTATTATTTTTATTTTATAATAAGTGCAATATATATATATATATATATATATATATATATATATATGGAGTGTGTAGTGGAGTAGCGAGCAGATGATCAGTGGAACGGTTGTGTGTGTGTAAATAATGTCCAGTGGTTGGTTACCTGATTTGTGAGTAGCCACAGTTAACACTCACTTGAGGTCAAAAAGAGGTGAGCAAAGTGTGGAATTCTGCAGCCTGAGGTTTTATCTAGGTGGATGCTGAAATCTTGAAAGAGATGCATTAACGAAAATACTAGTTGTGTGCTATTTATGAAGGATATATCTTTAACACCACGCATTTTCTGCAGACTCTGTTGATCTTCTCCTTGATTCCTTTAACTCAAAAGTTAAGTAATAGTATTGATGATATTGCTCCTGTTATAGTCAGTAAGAAAACAAGCAAACATAAATCAGCTTGGAGAAAATCACTGTTGAGAGACTGACAACCCCCAAGTCAGATTCCCAGTGAAATGCTCTCCGACAGCAAATGCAATGAGTTGTCTTTCTTCTTCTCTGAGAAGATCAATAATATCAGGAAGGTGATTAGCACATCGTCAAGTTATTCAGACGTCAGACAGATTCGACTGCAATAACAAAAAGAAGATACTATGTCTATTTTTGAAGCAATTGATAGCAAAATTCTGGAAGAAATAGCGCAGCACCTAAAATCGTCAACCTGCTATCTTGACACACTTCCCACACCTTTTTTTCAAATGTTGTGCTTAACTGTTTGGAAGCAGATCTCTTAGAAATGGTGAACGCCTCACTTCTTTCTGGGACTTTTCCAAACTCCCTGAAAACTGCAGTTGTTAAGCCCCTTGATAACACCATTTTGAGCAATTATATACCAATATCAAATCTTCCTTTTATAGGCAAGATTATTATTAAAGGTAGTTTTTAAATCAGCGAGCTGAACAAATACTCCAATGGATACCTGGACAATTTTCAATCTGGTTTCTGACTGCATCACAGCACAGAGACAGCACTCATTAAGATAATAAATGATATTCGCTTAAATTCTGATTCTGGCCACAAAATATCAGTGCTGGTATTGCTAGATCTCAGTGCTGCGTTTGACACTGCGATACATAACATACTACTAGAGAGGACTGGAAAACTGGGTCAGGCTTTCTGGGATGGTACTCAAATGGTTCAGGTCATACTAGAAGAGAGAGGTTACTATGTGAGTATAGGAGAGCATAAGTCTAAGGGGATGTCAATGACATGCAGAGTCCCACAAGGCTCAATTCTTGCAGCGCTCTTGTTTAGCCTGTACATGCTCCCACTAAGTAAAATAATGAGAAAGAACCAAATTGCCTATCACAGCGATGCTGATGATACCCAGATTTACCTAGCCTTATCGCCAAATGACTACAGCCCCATTAACCTCCCTCTGCCAATTTATTGATGAAATTAACAGTTGAATGTGCCAGAAATTTCTTCGGTTGAACAAGGAGAAAACTCAAGTTCTCAAGGTGAATGCATACCTTGACTCTAGGGGTCAAACACGTGAAAATCAAGTCAGGAATCTTGGTGTGATTCTGGAGACAGACCTTAGTTTCAGTAGTCATGTCAAAGCAGTAACTAAGTCAAGACTTTGAAAAAACTTGTTCATCACCAGCAGGGGTGGACTATTGTAATGGTCCTCCCTCACCGGCCTTCAAAGACCATTAGACAGCTGCAGCTCATCCAGAACGCTGCTGCCAGAATTCTGAATAGAACCAGAAAATCTGAGCATATCACGCCAGTCCTCCGGTCCTTACTCTGGCTTCCAGTTATGTTTAGGATTGATTTTAAAGTACTTTTACTCGCTTATAAATCACTAAATGGCCTAGGACCTAAATATATTGCAGGTATGCTCACTGAATATAAACCTAACAGAGGACTCAGATCATTAGGATTGAGTCAGTTAGAAATACCAAGGGTTCACACAAAACAAGGGTCTGCTTTTAGTTATTATGCCGCCCGCAGTTGGAATCAGCTTCCAGAAGAGATCAGATGTGCTAAAACATTATAACAGAGGAAATCCAGACTCAAAACTAATCTGTTTAGCTATGCATTTATTGATTGAGCACTGTGCGACATCCGAACTGATTGCACTGTATTTTATATAATCATTTTCTAACTTTAACTGTTTTAAATCCATTTTAAATTGATTTTGAAATCATTTTAAAAGTATAATCATTTTCTATTCTTCACTGTCTTTATTTCAAATCAATTTTTAAATAATTTTAAAAGTTTAAACAGAAGGTTATAAGTGCTGTGAAGGTAAAGAGAATGTGGGCAAAGAGATAGATATAGATATAGATATAGATATAGATGTTATGAAATCTGCTTTGTTTACAGCAGACTTGTAATTCCAGAGACTAATAGGAAAAGAAAGTTGTGTGTTAGCAGACATAGTAAAAGTGTGCAGGTTCTGTCAAAAATGGTAGTGATTTTGCTAGGCAAACTCCATATATATTCTTCCAAACTTGATTGATTGGTAAGATTGTGATTATTATTTCATTACAATGGCAAGTAGGGTTTGCAAAGGGTCTTTACAAAAGACATCTGAACTTATTGTTTTGAGGGAAAAAAACTCAAGAATTTAGGCAAAGCGGCTGAGAAAAACTGTAATATAGCTTTGCGAGCAGGGCTGCTGTTCATTCAGCATGAGACTCACATGATTATTAATATACATGACAGTTCTTGCATTCAAAATGAAAATGGCTAGACACAGTACACAGTATATTATTTTGAGAAACATTTTTAACTTGACATAGCATTTTGAAAAAGCAGACATACTGGAAAAACTGTGAGTTGAATCACACCTAGATATCTGTCTAGTCTATTGCATGTTTACTTAAAAAAAAAAAAAAAAAAAAAAAATTCTTAGAACTCCCAAACTGAGTTGCACCTAAATTAATGATGGATCCATATTTAAAATATTTACAGCCACCACGTTGAAACTATCATCACATCACTATTTTTATTCTGATGAAGGCTCTCACACCGAAACGTTGATAATAAAAGCAAGTCTATACTTAAACGAGTGTGCAGTTATAATTTTTCTTTAAAGAAACTTAAACATGAGTTCTAAGTCAACAAATTAAACACACACACTTAGGCTAATGATACACAGGGCAACTTTTTGAACAATTTTGCTGGGCAGCTTTTTTAATCAATGTTACTTGGGCTCTTTCCCATTGAGAATGGGTAACAAATTTCTATCTGGATACTTTAGATCAGTCATGGGCCCTGTGTCTTACCTGGTTGTCCGTTGGCTATGACATAGGCAAAAGACATTTTTTGGGCCCCCACCTCCTTAAAACTGAAAAGGTTTCACAACCCTTGAACTAACCTCAGGGGGTCAACCTCAGGGGGTCAGTTATGTGCTTTGTAAAATGGCCAAACCACCTACCCACCCAGACAAGTATAATCAATTTCAAGACCCACCAAAATATTTGAGATCAAATAACAATTTACATTACTGTAAGCTTAATCTTGTTTAAATGTTTAATATAGCAGGAATTACGTATTTAAGAAAAATAACAATTTTATTTTATAGTGCAACTGTAAAATTTCACTATTAATATTTTTGTTTTAATTTCTTCATTTACAGACATTAATAAGCCTATGAAATATATCCATAAAAACTCGAAACACACTCACTCTGGTGCGGATATGAACCTGTGCTACAAGTGTTGTTAAACTCATCGCCGTGTTCAGTGCAGAAAATGCTCTCAGTTCATAGGCTAATTAATGTTGGCATATCATGCAGCCCTAGACTGAACTTTCTGTGAGTGTGTGTGTGTGTGTGTCATTAAAACGCAAATTAAGCTGCAGCCAAGTGACTTTGTGCAACCCATCTTGTCCCACTCTGCAACCCACAAGTGGGTCGTGACTCACAGTTTGAAAACCCTTGCTATAATCCACATTTAGGAACTATGCAACGTAAACAATTTTTTGGGGGGACATAAACTAACTTTGAACGCTGGTTGCTGACTTCACTGTCTTCACACTATAGGCTGAGGTACCTCACATGACCCAAGTTAGCAGTTACACTTTCTTCAGTGTTAAAACCTCTGACACTCTAAATTTTGATATTACACAAAGATAATGCAAGTAAATACAAAATGCAGTTTATAAATGATGAATTCATTTATTAAGGGAAAAAAGCTGTCCAAATCTACCTGGCCCTACATTAAAAATGAATTGCCCCCTCCTTTTAATCCTGAAAGAACTGTGATTAGCCACATTATTTTAGAAAGCTGAGTTAAATTTTACTAGGCACATCAAGGTCTGATTACTGCCAGACCTGTTGAATCAAGAAATCACTTAAAGAGAACCTGTCTGACAAAGTGAAGCATGCTTAAAGAGCAACACATCATGCCACAATCTAAAGAAATTCAAGAACAGATGAGAAACAAAATAGCTGACATTTATCAGTTTGGAAAGGGGTTATAAAGCCATTTCTAAGGCTTTGGGCCAGGGTACCACAGTCAGAGCCATTATCCACAAATGAAGAAAACTTGGAACAGTTCCCAGGAGTGGACAGCCTACCAAAATTACTTCAAGAGCATAACGACGACTCATCCAGGAGGCCATAAAAGAACCCAGAACAACATCTAAAGAACTGCAGGCCCCACTTGCCTCAATTAAGGTCAGCAATTCACTTGCCTCAATTAAGCTCTGTTGCATCCACTGTATCACTTTTGTGCTTCAGAAAGTAAACAAACACTGCACTTGAGTGGTCATCAGTAAAGGAAAGTGCGTACCTATACCCTTCTCTGGACTTTGGGTCAATGGGGCCTGCCAAGTCAGTGTGTATCAACTCTAGAGGTGACTTGGCTCTCACATCAGGCTTTCTGTTCCTACTCTGAGTGAATTTACCTTGGACACACACATCACATTGCATAGACTTGGGTACTTTACCCTTAATTGACATACCATCCACAACATTCTCTAACTTCTGAACATCATTAAATTACAGTGTCCCAAAATCTCATGCCACTTCTGAATATCATGGCAACTCATACATTGATTATCACAGTCATTGTTTACTAGCACAGTAGGCAAATAGAACAGCCTGTTATGTTCATGAATAAGAAAACGTGTACCATCTTTACTGCAGGACATCCTCACCCTCCTTAAAGATCACTGTTGCCCCTCTAGAAGTTGCAGCTCTCACAGAGAAAATGTCTTGGGGATAGGAGGGGATGTACAGCGGCTGCTTCAGTGTGACACTGAGGTGTTGCCCTCTATACTGTCGACCAGACATACCTCTGCTTCTACTCTGCGATCCGCGACCCCCTTGCACCTTGTGCCATCAGCAGCCTCTCCACACAGTGCGTCTCGGCCTGGAATTTGTCGTCGAAGCTCTTAAACTTGGCTAGATCAGTGATGATATGCGATGTTGCACCAGTATCCACCATCAATCCCTTTCGGGTGACATCACTCCCTGGCTGACAATCACTGGTCATCAACTTGAAGGCAAAAGTATTGTCTGTCTCCTCATACACCCCATGTGCATCATCCTGCCGTTGTTGTTTCCATCCTCCTCGCCATGTGGTACATTTACCCTGGCTGTACCACTGTTGATCACGCTGACATTGTCTTGCCTTGTGTCCTCTCTGGCCACAACGGAAACACTCAATGTCCCCACTTTCAGTGCTCCGCACCCTTACACCTGCTGGGGCACTGGCCTTCCTTGAATGCGCCCGGGCCCCCATTACATTGTCTTCGGCCACAGCTGTGCGCATACCTTCAGTGCTCTCATAACTCCCGCCAATTTTGTCTTTAAACTCCGCAAAAGAAAGAGTCTCATCACTTTGAGTGACAAAAATGGAAAAAGACTTGAATGATTCTGGCAGCCCCTTCAAAACCATTGCAACTAATAGTCCATCACTCACTTCTCCAGCATTCCTCAGCGCTGTGATTGAAGTCTCAGCGCGTATGACATAGTCAGTCACACTCTCACCACTCAACTTTTGCAGGGAAGTCAATTCTGTGTAGAGACTCAGGATGCGGGGCTTACCCTTACCAGCATAATAATCCCGCAAGAGCTTGAGTGCTCCACGCCCGTCATCTGCAGCCTCTCGCATGACCAGGGGACAAACTTTTGTCATCGAGGAATTGGATCAGTTCAGCATATGCTTCAGCATTCTTTGATGCATCCTCAGCCAGTGCGTCTGCATCCGCACCCACGGCAGCCCATTCAAAATGATGTCCTTCAATTTCTGCAACTGTAGATGGCCCAAAAAACTTTGTCTCCCACAGTTCGTAATTCCTTTCGTCTCCGTCGAACACAAGACAAGACCAACGTGAAGTTGTCCTTTCGCTCATGGTGCTGGTACTCCAAACCTTGAGACCCAAATTTAAATGTGCAGACTGCCTTCTTACTCACGCCATATCTGCGCAGCGGAAGCGTGCTGGGCCCATAACCTGTTAATTTCAGAGTTTGGCTAGATACCGGCTAAAGACAAACAGGCTTCACACAGGTTGCAGTGAGAACACACAATCAAATGTTTATTGGTACAGGTACAGCTTAAATAGAACATCACATGGCATGGACACATGACAAACACCCATGAGAGGAACCCACAATAATTGAGAGCATACTTATTAACCAATCAATCAATTAACAACATGTATTAAGCGAACTGAAAAACAATGTTTTAATGAAATTTATATATAAAATACATTTTGTTTTTTTTTTCTGTCAGATTCAAAATCATGTCACTCATGTCAAATGATAAGCATTAACAATAACTGGTTGAAAAACTGTACTCTTACTCACTCTTGCGGTTGAAAGTAACAGTTTATTAATTTCTTTATTCTCTTAGTGTAAATGGCCTTCGCCAGCAACACATGATAGTTACATTTTTGAAAATAAATTGAAATCATATGCTTTAATGATCTCAGTTTGTTGACACAAAAAAGAGTGTGGTAAAAAAAAATACTGTATGTTGGTTTTCTGGCCATAGTTCTTACCACATTAAGATTATCCACAATGTGTAGTGAAACATAATAAAAATAAACACTGTAGAGTATTACTTTTGAGATTTTTTTTCAGTGATCAAACTGTCATGATAAACACATGATAATACTATTGATAACAGAATAATGAATATTTTATTGGCCTTTGCGGAGTACACACACAATAAACTTCAGTAGACTACAGCTTGTCAGACACAGGATGTCAATATAAGATATTAATCAAATAAAAAAATCATGTGAAGACTAATGATTATAACAATGATTATGTGAATATAAATTACCTATAGAAATTATATAAAAAAAAAGATGAAAATTAAAACGACACACTACTTGCATGTGAGAATCTAAGGATCCTTCAATGTGAATGCAGTATTATTTTATAACTAGTTTATTTTTTGATGATACTACAATTCCAGAGTGTTTTGAAGCTGAATCTGGTTGTGTGTTGGGGGAGTAACAGAGAATTAAAATCCTTCATATCAAACCTGATCCTGAAGCAGAGCGACGAGAGAAGATCAGAGACTGAGCTCAGAGTGTGTGAGGAGAGACGTGGAGCTTGATGGGCGTCTGATCAGTCTGGTGGAGCTTCCAGCTCTGTTCAACACTCAGCTCTCAGAGGAGGAAGTGATGCAGTCAGGACTCACCGCTGTGTGTCTCTCTGTCATCCTGGAGTTCATGTGTTCATCATCATCATCATTCCTGATGCTCCACTTAATAATGAAGACAAAGCAGAAATGGAGACGTTGAAGAAAATATTTAGCTCAAGAATCAACAAACACATCATGATCCTTATAAAGCAGAATTCAGAGCATCGGACAGCAGAACTTAAATGAAGAAACTCAGCCTGCCATTGAGAGTTTTGGAGGACGACATCATTTCATTGGTCCAAACACACAACCATCTGTGTTGATGGAGAATTGAAGCAGATGGTTGAGGAAAATAGTGGTGTTTCGTTTCTCCACAGAGACAATGATTGGAGGAACAGGATGGAAAAAACTGCTGAAATTTGAAGAAATTAAAGAGGGAGAATGCCATTCTTTAGAGACGTGGTTTCAGTCACAAGGTAATGATCAGGAAATCGCAGGGTTATAAACACTTTTCATGATTGCTAAAATTCTACACAGATTTGTGAGACAATAACATTTATTCTTTGCAGAGATCAGAAGAAAAACAATATGATTATGTACATACATGAGTTTTTGGTATAAAATTACACACAGTGTTCTCTGATTATCTAGATAATTGACAATCTTCACTTGAAATGGTAATGTTTCTTTGATCTATCTTTAGATTTCAAGAGAAAGAGAAGATGAACTGAGGATTGTGCTGCTGGGAAAAACTGGAGTTGGGAAGAGTTCAACCGGAAACACCATTTTAGGAAGAAAGGTGTTTATATCAGACATTTCTCAAACATCTATTACTAAAGAGTGTCATAGAGAGACAGCTGAAATCAACGGCAGACACATTACTGGTGATTGACACTCCAGGACTGTTTAAAAACCTTTATACTGAACTCAGTAATGAGGAATTCCAGAGAGAACTCACTAACTGCATCTCCATGATTTTGCCTGGACCACATGTGTTTCTCTTACTGATCCCAGTGGGACGATTCACTCAGGAGGAGGAAAAATCAGTGAAGATCATCCAAAAGACATTTGGTGAAAACGCATTAAAGTACATCATAGTGTGCTCTTCACCAGAGGAGACTTTCTGAAGAACAAAATCATGTTGAACAGTATCTGGGGAGGAGAACCTGGATCTACACTTAAGAAAACCTGACTGAAGCATGTGGAAACAGATTCCATGGTGTTCAATAATGAGACTGGAGAACCCCGAACACAGGTGATGATCTACTGCAGAAGATAGACAACATGGTGAAAGTGAACGGAGAGGGAGTTACCTACTCATGTAAGATGTTTCAGAGAGATGGAGAGAGAGAAATACAAGAAAACAACAGAAGAACATACTGATGGGAGAAAGTGGAGCAAGTGAACAGAGGAAAAAAGAAGAACTTATGAAGAAACATGAAGAAGAGAAACAGAGGATGAAGATGAAGATGGAGGAAGATCATGACAACAGAGAAGAAAAAGAGAAGACGAATATAAAAGAGACATTAAAGAAAGAGAGGAACAAGGAGAGAAAGATGCGAGAGGAGATGAAGAGAGAACGAGAGGAATTGGGATAAACAGAAACAACAGGAAAGACAAATAAAAGAAGAGTATGAAGAGGAGGAGAAATGGAGAAATAAAAGAAAAGGCCATGTTAGATAAATATTATCAGAGACTTAAACAAGAGATGGGAAGAATGGAAAGATGATGATGGGAGGAAGAAAGACACAGAATCATGATCAAGACAGAAAGAGAAGAGAGAGAAGAGCATGAAAAGAATGAGAAAGGAAGAAAAGGAAACATGGGATGAATATTACCAGAAACTTGAAAAAGAGATGGAGAGAATATGAACATGATGATGGAGGAAGAAAAAGAGAGAATTATGATAAAGAGAGAAAGAGAAGAGGAACAGTATAAAAAGATACATTAAAGACACAGAGGAACAGGAGAAAAGGATATGAGAGGAGCCGAGGAGAGAACGAGTGGAATGGGAGAAACAGAAACAACAGAAAAGACAAAAAAAATAGGAGAAGAAATGGAAGAGGAGAAAGAAATAACAGGCAATAAGGATGACATAATCAGAGACTTGATGGGAGAAAGAAGATCTTCAGTTCAAGCATGAAGATAAGAGAATCAAGCTGAAACAAAAAATATACACTTGAAAAATGCACTTGATATGTACTGTCTTATTTTTAGAACAACTTTACATATGTTTAATTAAAGAGGTTGACCGATTGATCGTTTTTGACGGTCAGCTATCTGCAAAAATCCATACCAATAGTTTTTCAGGTTGCGTCCTTTGCTGGAGAGCAGCTGAGAGGGGTCCACTGTCATTATACTGTACGAGAGCGGCCCTCATAGAGGCGAATCACTGACGCTTTGTGTTGTTTGTTTTTTGACCTGGAAGCTGTGCACTGCAGACGGCGGGACACTAAAGATGTGGATTTAACACAAACAAAGTAACTGTATGTATACTGTATACTATAGTGCAATGTCTTTATATAGTATAAAAGTAATTGATTTGTTGACTGTTATGCTGCATTACGGAGAGAAACACACAGCAGTATGTTTGCTGTCTAAGCTAAGAACATTACTTCAGTTCAATTCAATTCAAGTTGATCTGTATAGTGCTTTTTACGATACAAATCATTACAAAGCAACTTTACAGAAAATTAAGTTTCTACACTATTTAGTAGTAGCTTATCAGTGGTGACTGTCAGTTTCATGTGCTATATCGCAGAAATGTTTTCAGAAAAAATCCATAAAAAAGACGGAAACAAACAGACGAGTTAACACTATTAACAGCATACAGAAAATTAAGTTTCTACAATATTTAGCAGTTCTGTATGTTGTCTCTGGTTAGCATCATCTGAGGTCCCTCTCTCGGGGTGGCATCATCTCTCTCAGGTGTTCTGGATCCAGACTGGAGCTTGTGTCCTTCAGTTACCACTGGATGTAAATGGCCCGTGGCATCATCAAGAACAAATAGAGCCATAATTACGTAGCTTCGGTTCCATGCCAGTACAATTATCGTTTAACCCAAGCTAAGAATAATAATGGAGCTTTGATCAGAAATAACGCCAGTACCACGGGATGAAACCCGTATTTTTAGGCAGAGAACAAGAAATAGAGTTTTTTTTAATCTAGATTTAACAAGAATTGATGGTCGGAACCGAACATTTATACAGGAAGGCCTATTCCCATGCAGATTTGGGATCCAAAGCGAACAAGCCCTCTACACCTCCTTTAGGCTCGGACTTTGCATCCTATGGTACTAATCAAAGTCCACGCGTTTTGTGACCTTCGGGAGCGTGATGGGTTGTATCCGTGGGTAGAATACAGATATAGGATTACGGCAGGAGCTAAGCCATTAAAGGCCTGATGAGTAAGTAATTATATTTTGTAACTGGATACGGAACCTTAGTGGTAGCCAGTGCAAGAGCACCTGGGTTTTTCATCTGGGATTTAACAAGGAGATAAATCTGTGTCGTCTGACCATGGTAAGGACTCTAGCCACATTATCAGGGACTAGGCTATTAACTTGAGTTGTGAGGATGCGGGACAACCACCTAGCATTGCACGACAAAAGTCCATTCTACCTACCGTGTCATGAATGCATGAACTCAGCTTGCTCTGCGTCTATCAGGATCAAAAGTCCAGCGTTTTGTTACGCTTTGGCAGCTGTCATTGGGTTTGTAGCGTGGAAGAATGGCTAGTTTAGGTAGCAGGAGCAAGCCATATGAGGGGCCTTTAAGTAAGTAATATACGGTCTTGTAATAATACGGAGATTTTGACTAGGTAGAGGAGTAACAGGTACACATCCGTCGTATTGCAATTGTAATCTATCAATTTTCTGTTATATTGTGCTGGTCTAGGTAAGTATTAATCTCCTGTCTTATCTGATTTATTAGAGAAATACCTGTATGCTTGTTTTTACAGGGGATCTTTTAACAACCACTCTGTAGGCCCAGTTTGCATTACAATAGTCACATCTGGTCTTGTTCGAGATATCAGTTGAGTATCATTAGCATAACAGTGGATACTAACTCCCGGATTTTTCTGCATCATATTACCACACAGTGTCAACTATGTATAATTGGCAAATAGTTTCTAGATGGACCGAGGACGATGCCTTTTGGCACTCCATGGGAGATTATGATTTTTCAAAATGACAAGGACTCCTGTACCATTATAGATAAAACAAAGGGTAGCGATTGACAGCTAGAGGATCTAAACATCTTAAGCCTGCCTTGGTTCCCTGTATAGTTTTGTAATCTATCTATGGTATGTGTTAATATTTCTGGTCCACGCAGCACTCAAGATCAATAACACTAGCAATGAATGCAGCTTGTCTAGGATGCAAGAAGCAATGGTCATACAATCTGTTACATTTTTAAACAGTGCGTTGGTGTGCTTAGATGGGTCCTGAGTTTCCCGCCTGGACCTTCTTCATCAGAGATCATAAGTTGCAGTATCAGGAGCACAACAGTGGAAACTAATCCCGACACAAACTTTTCTAAAATTTATAGACATAATGGAAGATTTGAACATGGTTCTGTAATTTGCCAGCAGGACCTAGGATCCGAGACTTGTGGCACTCCCATATTTTGTACTGGATAAAATGAGAGGATCCCCATATATTTAGATAAATGTTTTCGGGAAGCGGACCTAGGAAGGTAACGAGATTTTACTAATATTAAAGCCTGCCCTTGTTTTCTGTATAGTTTTGTAACGATCTAGGTAACACTGTTGGATCTATGTAATTCAAACGCAGTGGGTACAAGATCAAGTAAACATAGCAATGAGATGTTGCCTTGGTATGATGCAAGAAGCAGTGATAAGTTTTATTTTAACAAGGCAGTTTTGTGCTCCTACTAGGGGGGGCCCCTGTAACACCCGACTGCAGTTTATCTTTGAGTGCATTTTTTTGCAGATAGGAGCACAATTGAGCAGACACAACTTTTTTTATTTTTTTCGACCGGTAGAATGGAAGATTTGAAAGTTCCTGTAATTGACATTTCTGATAGGAGCATAGTTGTGTGGTTTCTACTATCAGTGAAGAAATTCATAACCGCCAAAGCTTAAATGGTGTTGGGACGTGACCTAAAAGATAACGACGAAGGGTTATATAATATTGGATTCGGGTGGCGTCTGGTTATTTGTTAATCTAGCCACGTTGCTAAAACAAATCTCTTGGATTGCATTAGTGGGTACAGGATCTAATAAAACATGTGGATGGTTTAGATGCCCTGATAAGTTTATTTAGGAGCCATGTCTATAGTATGAAATCACTGTTTTTTATCGCAATTCTAGAAAAACTTGCTAATAGTTTTTCTCTAAAGTATTAGCGCCTCAAGACTAGAGTTTCCTTTCTTGAGATTGTAGTTCTGATGTAACTATGGTACCATGTGAACAGTACTTTTTCACTCATAACCGTTTTTCAACTTTGATGTGGCATATTAGCTTCTAATGGCGTATGGTTTTTTTTAATCTAGCCACTGTGCTAAATAAAAACCGTGGATTGTTTTGGTTGTTCATTCTATTGAGTGTGGACCAGAGCAGTTGCCAGATACATCAGGCAGGTTATTTGCGATCCTGTCTTTGGTGGTGGAACCATACGTTCTGGCACGCCAAGATAAAAAACTCAAGTAGTTTTTCTCAATTTATTATCAAGTACTAACGCAGTTCTGCACGATAGCAAGGAAATTGGTCAGTAAGGTTCATTCCTTGGAACGTACGTTAATCTCTAACCTTTTTCAATGAGTGGGATTGCGATATAATTAAATCTAGGCTAATGTATTAGAGAAGATGAGTGGGCCCGGTGACAGTGTGCCATTCATTAAACTCTAATAACAGTTTATAATAAGTAGTACACAGAGCAATAAGATACCTTAAGGCAGGTCATTGGCGATTACTCTTCTTGGGGCTGGGAACAAATGTTCTGCACCCGGACGATAACGCGAAGCTCTATAGCTTCTATCATCGGTAACCCGCAATGATCTGACGATCGTACATCTCCAAATTCTTTCACGTAACATCATCACTTTACATATACTGATATCTAGTCAGTCCTATACGAGTCCATCGAACATTGAGATTAGCGTTGATGATTAAAACGATCTTTGGGCACGGTGACATTTTTCCAAGCTCATAATTAACAGCAGTTATAAGCATAGTAAACGCAATGTCCTAAACATCATCCTGTATTCTCAATATGATGTTAAAATCATACCGAAATATTAGCCGTTGCATCAGCTCCCCCACCAACAGGTCTGACGGGGAAAATCTCCAAATTCCTGTAGTTGGTGGAGTAGGAATTTCTTGACCATATAATCATTTGGTTTTCTTACACAGGTTCAGTCAGCAGAGTACATCAACACTATTATCTGATATCATTTCTTTTTCACATACTGCTGACAGTGTGAGTGTGATCTATGTTTTAAGAGCCCAGTATTTTAAAATGATTTTTTTTTGTTGATCCTGTTTTTCTGGGTAACACTGTGCTGGTTTAATCACGTAAGATTTTTTTGACAAACCTCCCCCACACAGTCTGATTTTGATCCATCACTATAACGGGGAACAGCACACAGGCTTAATAGATTGGACAACGCAAGTACTTTCTATTTAAGTGGTAGACCAAATAATCATCATAGCAGTTATTGGAGATTGCTTACTAGTCAAATGGAGAGTACAGGTCAAAAATATTATCAAGTGGTGATCAATTATCAATGCTTGACCAACCACGTCGACGGTTAAGTCTTGGGGTTTATGAGCCCAAACCCTTTAAAATTGTTGTTACCAATTTATTTTGCATGTCTGGTTTAACTATCCAGCTTCTTCTCACATCTCCTTTTTTTTTAAGAGTTTTTTTCTCTAGATCTACATTAAATTGCGTAGCTATTTGGAACCCACTGAATGCGGGGAACAGACAACGTCATTATAGATTCATGCAGGCCATCAGAAATTTCTGCAAGCAGAGTGCCTCCACAATTTTCCACTAAATTACATTATAGCAGTGTCCCAACCATAGTTATTTGGAGAGGAATTGCTTGCACCAGTAGGTAGCTGGAAGTCTGTGTATGGGCGTATTTTTTTCAGCAAGAATGTATTTTCAAGCCAGGTTAAAGGAATTCCAGCCTGCGTGTTGACAAAATGTCCCACGTGAGAGTTCAAACGCATTAACCTGTTTAATCTCATCAATTTATAGTACATGGACAGCTAAATGGTTTCATCCAGTTTCACATTAATGCCTTAGTGTTATTATACAGCTGGAGTTGCGTCAGTGAAGTGTTAAATTAGAACGACCAACCTTCTTTGATCGATGAAAGAACAATGATCAATCTGTCATGCCTCCTGGTTCAGGGTTTCTGGCACCTTAGAGTGCACTCACATAGGTCTTGCGCAATCATCATTGAAAATGAGAGGAATGATGTCCCAGTTAAATAGGGTTTTGTCATTATGACTTCATTCTGGGTCGTCAGTCTCTTATTCGGTTCAGATGGCAACTTTTCAGCAAAAAATGTATTTGTGGCCATTGCAACAAACTGTCAAGATGCAGTGTTGAACCCATTCCCAATTGAGAGTCAGAAACTATTAACCTGATCTGTCTCATGACATTATATTACAGCCGTGAAAGCCAGCCTGTGAATCCGAGGACTATGAATGAAACAGTGTAATTATTTGGCTTTGCAGTATTTCTAAGACCGTCAACTAAGAGGGCTTTGTGTGAACGACAACTGTCTTTTGTCCTGATCTGAAGAGTCTGTGATCTGCAACCTCCTGTATTCAAAGGGGTTGTTAATTTTAACCGTAATAGTATAATCATGTACCCAGCTGACTGGTTCCTATCGTGAAAAGCATATAGTTGAGAGATTTTTTGCTTGCCAGAATAAACCTGTAGGGTTTGTGATTACTGTCTCATTCTGGGTCTTCAGAGCATTATGTCAGGTAGAGATGAATTGTGAAGTGTGTCAATTCCTCAGCCCTTATAGCAGAACAAATGTCAACATGCCCAGGGAGTGTAGTCAGTTTTACAGAAACTATTTTGCTGAAATTGGTGGAGTTGACTTGTTAAAACGTGAAACCAGTGTGAGCTTGTTGAATTGTTAACACATCGAGATTGTATGCGGCTTTTTGATTTTGTGACCTCACATAAAGGGGCTTTGATGGAAGGACTTGTTTTGTCCTTATCTTAGCATCGTGTCATATGCAATTGATACAAATCTGGTTGTTAGATTTTAACCTGTGAAATTATAATAAGGTACCAGGGACTGGGTTACATAAAGTTAATAGCATTAGTTGAGATTTTTTCTTGAGAAAAATAAACATGTACTGTACCTGATAATCACTATCTGATTGCCAAACTTATGAATAGATATTGAGTGTGAAGTTTGTGATTCTGGTTAGGGTTAATTCTCAGTGTTTTTTTTTTTTTTTGATCCAGCTACCAGTTATTTTGAGCAGTTGATCTTATGCTAAATTTCTGAGGAGAAACAGAAAAACCTATTAGTACACTGATCTGTTCACTCGATGATTTTAAAAGTCATTTTCAAGACCTGAATATGCATTTTCTGTTTTATTAGTGTTAGTAATCTCAATATTTGGTAAATGATGCAAAAAAAATAACTCATAAATAAATAAATAAAATCACTAAAGCCGTACTGATTAGTAATGAAATAATCTAGTGATACTGTTAATCTGTGATAGTTTTTTTTTATTTGATTGGACTAACACTAGTGTATTTGAGCATATATATATATATATAGGATCATATATATATATATATATGGAAAGATATATATTATATATATGATGTATGGAGGTATAGTAAAACATACATAAAAAATAGACCAGTTTCTCCTCACATATATCTGTATCTGTACACATACAATTATGTTAACACTATGCACACAATATTGCACATATTATCTGCCGAAAATCTAGTGGAAAGACGAGACTTTATTTGCTCCCCCCCCAATTCATTCCCATATATTAACCATATGATTGGATCCATGTTGTTATACTAAATATTGTATGTCGAATCAAACACGATTTTATACCACGACACCTTACCAGACCGTCTCAATAATCACAATAATACATATATAACATTCCTCCTTTTCATAAACATTTTAATATGCCCTATATTTATAATAATCATGTAATACTATCAAATATAATCCATACCCTATTATATTGTTACATCACAGTTTGGAATGTACACCAATCGAATAATATAATATACTAATCTATTACAAATAACAATACATCAAGACCAGTACTAGTGAACTAAATTAATTTAGTGCAATTTTTGTGTAAATTACAATATCTGTGGTCCATGTATTTATCTGGTCCTGTCATTATCCATATTATTATTGCTCAGCTATGTAATCGTATCCATTCTTTTTTTGTTTTATACGTAGAGTATTTCTAGTATCGATATTAATAGTAAGAAACATTATGATGAGTATCCCTACTACCGTTTTTTATACACAACCATCAGTCCTGAGAAACACGACCAAGCTCCCCCCTCCGGCCTTTGTATTTCTTCAACACACCGTTTCATTGTCTCTTGATTAAAAAAGGTCATGTTTGGGCATGGCTTGAGTCTGTGTTCCCAAAACATTCCAACGTTTTGACACCACACACGACATCCAGCCACAACCACAAACTTTTCCTGTGTTGTTCTCACATCCCCTCAGATTATAGATTTTGCGAGTTTGTGCAGTATTAAATTCAACCTAAATCACAAAGTTTTAATAGTCTGGCTTGTAGACATAATCTATATTGGTGGGATCAAAAAATATCCCACCTTCTGTAGGATTCTAACTGCACTTTTTTTGAAGTGATGAAGGAGGGGATGTAGTGAACTTTTATAGTTTATGCCCCCACACTTCTATATACAATAAGTTAAGTAGGTCAAAACTAAAGAACAATACAATACATACATACACCACACCCGCACACCACACACACACACCCACACAAACACCACACACACACACACACACACCCACACAACCTACATATATTATATATATATATAAGATACTAATATATATATAGAATCCAGGACATATTTTACTTTTATTAATTATAGATTACTGTTGGATACTTTATTTGTTATAAGTATCTATGTGTGGTTTCCAGCTAATTTACGTCAATAGTAATTCCTAAGAAATTTAAATTTCTGACACTTTTTCTATGCAACACCGTCTATATTTATTAATTCTTCGAGTTTTCTTTATAAAGTCAACATCAGCCTAAAATATGACAGCACATCTTTACTCATCATATAATCTCTATCACTCTCATCAGAGCTTCAGAGTTTTCTGGGAAACATTTGCACATATTTGCCTGACATTACACATAAATCGGACAACACAGTCTTGGAAGACATACAGTAACATCTTCAGTCCTCCTTGCTTTGCAACTGAGTTGACTACCGACAACACACTCATGGGCAAGATTTCTAGTCATCCAGGTCACTGTCTCATTATGGCTGCCTTGGTAGTGTGCCCTTGGTGTGGTATAAGGGGTCAGGCCACATCAGTCCTGGAGTGCCCGATGGTCGCAGCAGAGTTTAAGCTTGCAACCCTGAAAAAGAAAAATCACCTGCTTAGGCTTCGTAAATCATGAAATCATTGATTAGTTTGTTCAGGTGTGTGTTTGATCTGGGGTTAGAGCATGTAAACACAGTGTAAGTACACATTGGTACATAGTATCTACAGTTGTAATATTTCTGTAGCTACACACATAACAACCCTCTGAATGATTTGTGTAAGTACAGATGTGTAACAGGACATAACTACATTTTGTAACAACAATATGTATAAGAGTAATTGGAACCATTTGATCCAGGGGGTGGGGATGGGTAGGTTAAGGGATATGTAATGTACAGAGTAATACCAGTGTACTTACATGGTAACTCTTCCAGGAACTGTCCACTTAATATAAAAGTGTAACATTCTGGACACTAACCACAATTATATGTAAATTTCTGAGAAGCCTAACTTACTGGCCGTTCCTCTGTAACATCAAAGTACTTACATGATACATCTAATATAATGTGTAACACTTTCTTTACCAAAAGGTGCTGTTAGTCCTGTTACACATTTGTATTTTCATTACCAAAAAGTGTTGTAACCAATGTCCTGTTACACATTTGTACTTACACATACCATTCAGTGGGCTGTTACATGTCTGTAGTTACACAAACATAAGAGCTGTAGATACTATGTAAAAATGTGTATTACACTGTAGTTACATACTATGTACACATCTAGTTACTGAGTAAGTTCACAGGTTTTAGGGACACAATATAAAGTGTGACCATTCTTCTGAGGCCTCTGTAACTGTTGCAGCAGACCAGGAGTGCTACCATCCTGCAGATTTCCATTTCCAACCCACCTGTCTGTAATTATCAAGTAGCCCTGGAACACCTTGATTAGCTACTTCGGTTTAATTGGGGTCGGAGCTGGAAATCTGCAGGCATCAGAGTTGCTCAGAATTTGAGACCTCCCTGCCGTAAACTGTCAAGAACGCAGGGGCCCATTTCAGAAAGGAGGTTAAGTGAAAAACATTTTCTTTAAAACATTGGAGATACAGAGCACATACAACATTAATAAGACCACTGTATGCAGACTGATAAGTATGGACTGTATGGACTGTAGGTCAGTGTTGTAGAGAATCGGTTTAAATAAGGCTAATCTGATAAATGATGTTCACTTGATAACAGCTTGCTTTCATGAACATATCTGGAAGTAAACTGAATAATTAGAATTTTCTTCCAGATTTTTGTGTGTGGTTGGATGCATTGATCACGCATAATCCACTATCCACACCTTTGAAAATGAATCAGATTACTGTGTGGGAAGGATGCCAGATGGAGGAGTATTCACTACGAGATATGCTGTATGCCATAGCCACACTACGGCAGCTAAATAAACGGAAATTATTCACAGTTTATTTGGTCATTTTATTTTCTACAAATACAAAGCAACAGTTATTTTTTTTATTTTTTGGATTTTAAAATTCTTCTACTTAAGCATCTCCACTTCATCTGTCAGTGCTGGTGCAGGTTCTCCCCTCATTTTGCGAGCCTTTGCCTTCTTGCTGTCAACGGAGTAGGCTACAAGTCAGTTGATTACTTTTTAAGAAATGTAACAGGTTTGATTAGAGAATATTTAATACGTTAAATTTAATATTTAACATGGGAAAGATGAATGCACTTTTGGAAGTTGAATATAAGGTAAATGCCATTTTGGAATTTCTGTGGTCTAATGTGATATTGTTGTTCATGATCTTGTTCAGGATGAAATTTTCATTTATTGTTGTAATTAATTTATAGCAAACAAGATGACCCATTGAATTCATTTTACAGGGGAGGCGATGATTGTTTGAATGTATTTTTAGTCCAACATGTAAGATTAGTATTGACCAAGTTCAGCAGGCTATCATATGTGGATCAACTCACCATGTTGTGTATTTTCATCAGTTTCAATATGAAAAATAACTTTTATATTGATTCAATGGATTTATTGCATTTTGATAAAAAAAAATATAATAAATCTTAATGTTATTATAACCTAAAGATGCTATGTTAAAGTTTTTCATCTTGCCACTTTCTTGGTCAAAAGTTCATGGACAGGATTTGTGACACTATACCCATGATTCTTAATAATTCTTTTATTCTTAAAGCTTTACATTGATGGAACTGTTTTTATAATTAATTTTTACATGCTGCTATTTTTTTTATTTTATTTTTTTGCCAGGATACCATGAAAATGAAATGTAGTTAAATAATTTACCATTTTTACCTCTGATATTATAACAGTGATTAAGAATTAAAGTTTTGTATTTACTCAGAAGTATGCAGATGTTTTTTTTTTTGTCTGTGCTGTTGGCACAGTGAATCATAATTTTGGAGCTCCATTGATCATGACTTATGCATGCATGCGCCTAAACTCAGATTCCAACCTACTCAGAGTCGACTGAACTAACACAATTTAGGTGTTCTGAAACAGAAAACTCAGAGTTTTCCATCTCAGGGTAAGTCAGTTCAGAGTTTGAGTTTCAACTCAGAGTAGGTTGAACCTCATGCAGTGAACCGATCCCCTGGTATACTGTCTGTAACAGGACTTGTGGTATCGCACATCCAGAGGCACAGAATCTTTATGCACAATAATGCTATTTGTCTTCTTCATCATATGCCTATCACTTTGGCATCTGGCCTGTAAATAAATAATACAAAAATAAAAATAAAAATAAAAAACTATAATAATGAACTTAATTTGTAAATAATAACCATTAAAGAAAAAACTGTGTTTGCAGTTAAACAATGCTAGGTCATTCTGGCTGTAGCAAAACATCAAGATGCAAATCTGACTCTGACCTTGCAATAATTATTAAAAAAATAGTCTAATTGAAAGGTAGCCATGGTACTCAGCATATGCATGACAGTTCAAAAATTTGTTTGTGTGTACTTTGTTTTTATGTACCTGCTGAAAATGTTTCTGCCTGTAAAGGATGGTCCTTCTGGTGTTTGCCTGCCACAGTAATGTACTTGTCCATTTCTTAAAATTTATGCACAATGTAGAGACAATGTTTGTATGTCTCTGCTATTTTCTTTTTCTGATTCTTATCCTGCAAGCAAGCCCACTGGTTGATGGGCGTTTCTGAATGTATCCACTGTGTGAATGTAAAATTCCTTTGTTTTTCTTTGTTTATGCATGTGAGATTATAGTGTTGTGGAGGCTTATAGAATTTTTATAATAAATTTTACATAGTTTTGAAGTAAGTTCCTCTTCTTCACTACTTTCGGTAGGGATGACAAAGGTGCAGGTATGTTGAACTCATGTTTAAATGTCATTCAGCGGCCACGCTTACTAGTCCTAGCAGGAAGTCGCATTGATGAAGCCTTATCACTCCGCGATCAAACTCTGATTACACCAGGAAAGATCTATTTGCTGACTTTAGAAGCTTTTAAGCTCAACTATTGCCGATTACACATAGAGAACTATTATTTTTTCTCATTTCAAAACCAATATATATTTTTTTTTATTGGAATGAAAATAATTAAATTCTCCATAATGGGGAAAGGGATTAAATGAAAAACAACTTCACCTTATGGCCTGCCATGGTGTTGAGCGTGGGTGCTGGAGAGCCGCGGCCCTAGAGGAGTTTTGCTTCGGCCTAATCAAACACACCTGAACAAAGCTAATCGAGGACTGAAGGGGTTACTTTTCAAAGAAAGCTACAGGCAGATATGAGTTTTTATGGGAGTTGGACAACCCTAGCCAGCCACAATTATTTGTGGTGTTCTTCAGGGCTCCTTATTAGGACCAACTTTGTTTTCGATTTATAGTATTTATCTCTTGGATCCTGTAACTTGAGACTGGTAGAGTCTTCTGAGGAGGAGGTGCCATCATATATATCTATCATTATTAATATTGGCCCATGGAAAAGTTATTGTATTATTTTGCTTCGAAAATCACTTTCTACATGCTAGAAGTATAATTACTCAGTATGTAGAGAGAGCAGATTATATACTTTGAGGGAAATGCATCTGGCGAGGGTGGGTACTCATACAGGGAGCAGTTTGTTGTTTTAGTTAAAGGAAATTTTTTAATGGTGAACAATATTTCACTACAGGCTGTTAAATGGTTTATAAAGTGCATTATTTGGATAATATTCAGAGACCTCAGTGATAAAGGACTAACATTATCACATGATCTGGGATTAATGAAAAAATTTTTATTTATTTGTGTGTGGGGTGGGGGGGTGGTAGTCATAGAAAATGTTAGAAGTTGTCACCCAGAAAATGCAATTAATAATTTCAAGGCCAATGTTCAGATTACAATAATAATCATGTATGGAGGTAATTCAGTGGAATACAACTACCGAAGTAAATAAAAAACTCCTGTAAACTCTCTCTCCAAACTGTTAGTTGCTTGATTTATAAAGTGTCATTGTGATCACTATTAGGGTGAATCAAAGAGTGAAATATTAGATCCACTTTATACAAATATCAGAAGCAAAAAATGTGTGTAGCAGCCAATCCACTGTGTGAGAGGAGTTCAGGTAAGTGATATCTGACTTAATCATTTAAAAGTATGCACAGAGTTCATGCTAGATTTAGGGAGTAAATCACATTTTTTACACACAAGGGAAGCGTTGCACAAGATCCCGGAGCCCCTATGCATGAGAGCGGTCCTGATGGAGCCCCCTATAACCCCCATACTGTTGAATTTTTTAATCCCTACATGAGACAAACTGCTGCAGATGGACTAAACCATTTGGGCATTAGCAAGGGGTGGGATCAGCAGGACAAATCAGTCATTCAACCAAGTTATTCAGCCAATGCACACACAATTTCACGTTTCATCTGACATCCATTATGGGGGAGATTTAATTGGGAATGAAATATCAGGTAAAATAAAATATGTTAGACTTTTCAGGGCCCTCTTCCTTTGGGGCCCTGGTAATCCAGTTCTGGTTTACCCCCAGTCCGACTCCCCTGTTTACACACTTTGGATGCATTGCAGTTGCCATATACAGTTTGGATACTTTCATTGTGATTTTACTGGTAGAGTTTATAAAAGTTTTACTAGAGCTGACAGAATATATCTTTATATTGGGCGTTCAAACAAAGCTTTCCTCTTTCCAACTGTAATTACATGTATATGTGTTATGTGTATTGGACATACACTAAATTGATGAACAATCACCGACTCTAGATTAAACAACAATAGCATGCACTACAAAATAACACATAATATATTAAGGAATATATTAAATGATTAAAATGTATAATAAATGATTATATTAGTAAAAGGAATAGCTGAAAAAAAATTATTAACCTATATGATTAACTGAGTATAAATGAATGAATTTCTGGTTTCTCTCTTGAAGCTACACACAGAGGTTGCTGAATATTTAGACCTGCATCATGGAGTGAGAGATTTTACAGTTCATTAACAGCTAACATTGGTGTTTTCCTTAAGGCTGGATACATTAGTCCCCTAATATAGTTCAGCTGAAGGAGTGAATGAAAATTAATGAATCATTTCAGACATTGAGGCTTTCTGTGGCTCTAATTATGTCTGTATGCGTTATATAGAAAACTTGTTTTCTCTTTCCATTTTGCTGTGCTTTTTTTCAAACACCGAACTTCAAACTCATCAACACTACTTTGTTTCATTCTTGAAGTGAACTTCTGCCTATTTTGATGATCTGCCCTAGACCAGAGAGAGATTTTTGATTTTTGGGTGTATTATATTTTTTAGATCTATTCATGTTTTATAATCCAGGATCTCATATAGTCTAACACTATACATGCTTTATCGCAAAGACTAAAGTCCTAAACCTAAAATGATATTCTTTTTAAAAGTTAAGTCAACCACACCCTCCTAAAATGGATCATTCTAACACGCCCCCACATGTCTTCGTCACGATGTGGGAAGATTTGCAAAAGCCGACCAAATGTTTCCAAGAAAAAGGAAA
>NC_056618.1:11620617-11646287 GCF_018340385.1 Cyprinus carpio
TTGAAGCGGAAGGTAGGAACAGCACCATATCCTACATTACTCGCATCAGAAAAGTGGGTTAACTCTGGTTCGACTAGTGTCACTGAAGTATGTGGGTGATAACGCTTGGATCAAGCCTTCCTTGAGTTTCAAAGATCGTTTTTCCAATCAACCCATTGAGGACGCAAGTCATCAGGAAGTTGCTTGTCCCATTCCAGTACCTCAACACCGTTGCTGGAGTGATACACTTTCCTGTAGAATAATGGGTGCGACAAACCCAGAGGGTCATATAGAGAGCTATAACAGACAGAATACCACGGTCGAGTCAATGGCCTATGTCTTCCTCCCTTAATGGGTCGAGGCTGGAAACTCGAAGTCGTTGTCATCCTTTGTTGACTCAATTGTGTCAACGCCGCAGTCCACATTCCGGGCTGGGCTGCCTTGCTTCAAGATTGAAATCAAGAGGCCCTTTGATGTTGTTTGCCTTTTGCGTGACGGGTTTATACAACTTCAGCAACTGGTCTTCCTTATTGGAGTTAAATTTTTGGAAGGCCCGTAAACCTCTCATGTTTACTACACTCGTTGAGCTTGTCAGTAAATTTAGTTCTTTGGCTTCACTGGTTGAGTTGAACACTGTTTTAACCCATCATCCACATAAAAGTTCTTCTCAATGTGAATGCTGAGGCTTGAAGGATAGTTGAACCTTGTGCTGGCTGTGCCAGTACTTTAGGCCGAAATTAGCAGCACCCAGGTGAAGACTTGGCACCAAAGAGGTGGACTGTGCCATGCGATATTCTTGAGGCTCTTTTCTCCAAGTCTCCTCCACCTCCCCCATAACATCTCAGGTAATTGCGTTCATCAGGTGGGACGAGAAACTGGTGAAACATCTTCTCTATGTTCACAGGTAAACTGCAACTGGCTCCTTTCTGAAACGGCACAGCACTCCCACCAAGGAATTGGTTAGATCAGGCCCAGTCAAAAGTGTGTCATTTAGAGATGATTATACCACGAACTTTGCTGAAACAATCGAATACCACCTCTCAGCTTGTTTGGTTTCTGAGGGTGGTACACACCCCATGGTGTGGGATGTACCACACTGTGTCTCTCACTTAGTATAGCTGGAGCTTGTTCTGCATGACCTTTGATAATCATCTCTTCCATGAAAGCCTTGTAGTGATCATAATACTGTGTTTATTGGACTTGAGCCGTTTCTTTAGGTGTTGTAGTCGAGCAGTTGCTAGCCCTTTGTTTTGTTGGGTAGTGAGGGTCTGCTGCTGCACTGTAAATGGGAGAGGAAGCTCGTAATGTCCATTATCCTTCTGATGAATATTGGCACTGAGGTGCTGTATGAAACGAACATCCTCTTGTGACACACATTTATCCTCATAAGCCTTTTCATTGAAATCTGACTCAAGAATTTTCAGGATATCATTGGGCGATGGGACAGGTATTTCCTTTACTGCAACACGGTGGACAAAACTCTGATTTCCTTGTCGGTCAAGGTGTGGATTAGACAGGCCTATAATACTCCACCCAAGCACAGTTCTTTGCGCGAAAGGCTCATTTTCACCACCTATAATGGCTTCCAAGGGAGCTAGAGCAGATGGGCAGTCAAATCCGATTAAAAGTCTGACTTCACAGTTCAAAAGTGGTGACAGCTGACTTTGTTAAGTGTCTGAGGTGACTCCACTGAAGCGCTGTGTGCTTGGTGGGAATATACGACTTGTCCACTGGGAATGAAGTCTCTTGTGTATGCTTGCTGTAGTGGTATAGAACTTGCAGATTGTAGTTCCTCTTACTTTAAGTCCACAGACTCTCTTATGGCAGTGATCGTGTTCAGCAGCTGTCATGGTGCTGAGCCTCAATTGCACAGGTTGTGAGACACATTCAAACTTTCAAGAAGATCTTCCAAGATGAAACTTGAGTCGCTCTGGTGTCAAGTAGAGCATAAGTTTAGTACTTCTCTTTGGGGTTCGTCCACTGTAGAGATGAAAAACTAGCACAATGCTGGAAGTAGCAGGAGAACATTGAGTGAGTGCGTGGGTCATGACTTTATGAACTTCCTCACTTGCTTGAACATTCGTAGATGCCCCTTTAGGGTCCTTTGAAGGAGCTTTATCCCTTTCTTCATGTAAGCAGGTAGGATGACCTTCGACCACACGTACCACATGTATGTCTTCTTCTACAGTCTTTACTCATGTGTCCCTTTCTGAGACATCCGAAACAGAGGTGGGTTTCGTGAATGAAGGCTTTCTTTTCTTCAATAGTCTTTCCAGCAAATGTAGAGCATTGAGCAATGTGATGTTTTTCATCCTTGCAGAAAAGGCACGATGTCTTTGGCTTAGAGCTGTACGTCTCTGGTCTTTTTGAGCTTAAGTCCTTCACCTGAACCTTTGTACTGAGAGCCTTAAGCACGCTTGGGGAACCTTTCATCTGTGTTCTTTTGCTTCACAAAGTTTATGAGAGAGTCAGGGGCAAAATAGCACAGAGGTTATAGGGTTACAAGCTATTTTTGCTTCCTTTTGCAGAAATTCTGTGAAGCATTTGAAACTTGGATAGTCACCTGATGTGTCTAGCTCTTCCACCACGATTCGGTTCCACTTTCTCACAATCCATTCGGGGAGTTTCTTTAAACAGCTTGTGGGTTTTCTTCGGAATCATTTAGGATGGCTAATCCTTTTTACGTGAGGAATTGCCTCGACACAACCTTGTAGGAAATCTGTGAAGTCTCGTAATGCCAGTGGGTCATTTGCTCCAATTTTGGGCCATCTCATCAGCTTGTCTCGAAACGCTCTTTGGATGACGAACGGGTTCCCGTACCTTTCCTGTAACGCTTTCCAGGCACCTTGATACGCATCCTCAGAATTTCTGTAGAAATATCCCTCCACTGCTTTGCGAGCTTCCCCAGCAAGGTAATTCTTCAGATAGAACATTTTTTCACCAGAAGGAAGAGGTTTTCGATCAATGAGGGCCATGAATGACATCTTCCAATCTATGAATTTTAAAGGGTCACCCAACAAAGACAGTGGGTTCTGGAACTGGCAGCCGATGTGTGCTTAGTGAGTTTGCTCTTGCTTGAGCTAGATTTGCAGTTTCCTGAGGTGATGTAACTTCATATCCTTCACATGATGCTTGCTGAGGTAGGAACGACTGTACTTCCGGGTTCAGTTGAGATGTAAGCTCTGTCCTTTGGCAGCCAGTGTGAATGCTAGGGCCTTCGTCATCTTCACAGCGATGAAGGGTTGCCTTCCAAATCGTTATACACTTTGACACGAGCTGCTGCTACTTTAACTTCTTTGTCAACTTGTAGCTGTTGTAGCCGTTTCTTTTCCTCAACTAGCCTTAACTGCATTTCAGCCTCCTTCTGCCTTATCTCCGCTAACATTCTCGATTCACAGAGCTTCCAGTCATGCTCCATCTTATCAAGCTTAGCTTGTTGATTGTGAATTTCTTGTAAAGCTTTAGCTTGTTCTAGTTTCGCTGCAAATTCTGCCTGTGCATCAGCACGCTTACTTGAGACTTTAGAAGTCTTTGATTGGTTATCGGGATCCCAGTGATGACTCTGAAACGACTGTGTTTGTTACTGTACATCCAAAGACGGATCCATATTCATCCTTATTCAGCACCTGCCTTACTCTTTCCTTCACAAGTTCTTCGTTGTAACTTTCATTAAATGTTTCCAGTCGTTTACTGACAAGATCAGTGATCTCTGCAGTTAGTGCAGCGCAGGCATCCATATGTTTAACAATGTCTGGAGTAGTAGTGTGGTTACGCAGAATCGGTTCATAACGCTGATAGACTGAATCATGTCTGCCTTGAATGTCCTGCTGTATTTGATCCAGGTCTTCACGTGTACAGAATGTTTTCAAATTTGATCTAGCCTCTCTTGCAGCCTGCTTCCAGGACTCATATGTCTTATGGAAGGACTTTTCCTGCTTCTTTGCTTCGAGCTCATGCAATCTCTCGACCTTTCTCTGTTAAGCTTCTTTCACGTGAGCTTGCTCTGATCTGTTGCACTGGGTGGGTTACTTATTTCTTCAGCTGGAAGTGGCATCTCCTCAACTGGTTCAACTTCCTTTTCAGGGGGGGTTTTCCATGGCCTCTTTAATGTTGTTTACTTTCTTTAAACTGGGCAACTTAAGCCATAAGTGATACCAGTTTTCCATCAGACCTCTAAAATGTAAGCACTCAAAATATTAGCAAGGAGAATCAACACAAATGCACAACTGTAAACACACTTTAACATTTAAATATTTCCCTTGTAATAGATCAGAAAAATTTCAGTGTGTTTACCAAACAGTAATAAAGTTAACTGTACTCTTTGTGTATGACTTTTTAAATGTCCAAGATAAATCTTCAACAATCAACATTCAAATTTAACACACAAGTTTTTTTATAGTCTTTAAATAATCAAGTAAACTTGAATATTTTCTTGTGATTTGACTTATTCAATTTAAATGTCTCTTGTAGTTTTATCCTTCAATTTAATAGTCCAAAAAAATATATATTCTCCTTTTCATTTGAACATGTCAACTTACAGAGTTCCAATGAATGGATGCAGCTCACGTGGGAATACGATTTAACTCACAGTCTCAATCTCATCTGTAATGTTAAACGGTGCCTTGCTACCTCCCTTTAAGCAGTTATAATGACGTCACGATCCGCTGTGACTGCGCAAACGTCCGCAGCGCCGTGCTGATCCTCGTGCGGCGTTGTGATGAACTCTCTTGAACAGGGCAGCAGCGAAGTGATGCAGAGTCCCCGATAAGCGTCGAGTTTTCACTGTAGCAGCCCCTTGGCGTCGACAAACGAGACAGAGAGTTTCGACGGGTGCTTAATCTTCTTTATTTCGCTCGCGTTTTGAGCGCCATTAACCGTGACTTCGAGAAACGTTGTGTTGTAGCACCGTGAAACTACATAAAGAAACAATATACTCATAAATAAAAAAACGTATGTACAAATGACAGATTACTTAAATAAATACACATTTACAGATACCAAAAAGGCAAATAAATTATTACATGGAGAGAATTAACCAAAAAGAGCTCGACAAATAACACGTGACATATGAAATTATATATCACTTTAAAATACAACATGCTAAACACACAATAAAGACACATACCTCGCTCCGCTTGCCAAAGGGTACTAAATGAACCAAACGTAAGTGCATCCACCTTTTACAATATATATTTCAAACTTTTGTAAACACCATGTGAGAACCACGATGTGCTCCTCGTCCGCACCTCTTTCTTCTACCTGCGTTACAGCTTACGTTACGTAGGGAGCGTGCGTGCGCGCCGCACACAACACATTTAAAATGACACACACACATACATATTTTTTTGCGGTCATTTACAATATCTGTAGCCAAAAGCTCATGGACGTTAGTTGAAATGACGTTATACATCTCAGGTAAGCACACGTCTGAGAAATGCCGTCTACTAGGGATGGTGTAACGGGGCTCAATATGGTCTATAAGCCTGCGAAATCCAACATCCTCTACAACAGAGAATGGTTGATCATCCAATGCGATGAATTCCATTATCCTTTTAGTAATACCTTTAGCTTTGGCACTGTCATTGGCAAACTTTTTTGCCTTTTCTAAGAAGTCAGCCACAGATGGAGTGGGTGTCCTAGGACTGGGAGCTACTTTTCTTTTCGCTGCTGCTGTTGCCGTTGCCGCCGCCGTGTCTTTCTCGTACTCTGCATGATGTTCGGGGTGTCTTGATTTTAAGTGATAAATTAAACTTGAAGTGCTGTACGTTTTTGCAGATGCACCCCCTCTGGACAATTCAGCAGAACAATGTCTGCAAACGGCCGTTTTTGCCTCTTTCTCTGACACTTTTAAAGTGCTTCCACACTGCTGACATGTTTGCTGCATAAAGCGCGTGCCTCTCACTCTACGCGGGTTATTTGATTGCGTCATTAAAAACGTCATTGTTCGCTAAAATTTATTCGGCCTTTTTACTTATTAATAATAATTTCGGTTGCCGAACATTTGGTGCATCCCTAGTTTCTAATGATATTTTACATGGTTTGAGCTAGGGCTGTCACGATTTGAGGACATGGAGAAAGTTGTGCATGCTTTGTGTTTATTGTCTTTGGATTATTGTAATGCGTTTGTATCTGGCTGTGAATCAGGCCTCTCTCTCTCTCGTCTGCATTTTGTTGAGCATTTAACAGACACTAAGAAGAGAGAGCACATTACTTCTGTGCTTATCATCTCACACTGGTTACAATACAGAATGTATTACAATGCACTGCTGTATGTTTTCAAAGAGTATGTTTCTGATTGAATCAGTCTGTATCAGTCAAACAGGTCTCTGCATTCAAAGAATCAATTGCACTTTCTAGTTCCTCTATCTCACTTAAAATGCAAAGATGATCGGGTCTTTTCTGTTGCAGCTCCAAGGCTTTGGATTGACCTTCCTCTGTCACTAAAATCATCTCCTACACTCAGTGCATTTCAGTTCTTGTGCTGTATCATTTTTATTAGTGTTAGGTGGAGACTTTGAGTATATGGTTGTGTTGGTGTTGAGTTTAAGGTTTTGTTAGTGTTAATGTTAAGTGGTTATGTATTGATCATGTAATAAGGTTGTTGTTTTTTGTTAATGTTGTTTTTTTTGGAACACAATATGAGTTTTGAGTTTTTTCTCTATTTTTTGTTTTTTGTTGTTGTGGTGTTTTTTTTTGTTAGTTATGTTTGGGTATAGATTACAGTTAAGGGATGTAGACTATGGCCATGCAGAATAAGACATTAATATGTGCTTTAAAAGTACTAATAAACAGTAAATATGCTAGTAATATGCATCCTAATAATCAACTAGTGAATAGTGTTCACCGATCTAAAGTGTTCCTTCCTTTTTTGTAAAATTATGTTCACGGTACTTAACTATAATCTATGACCAGCAACTGAGTGTTTCTGTTTAAACTGTGCTCAACAGACTTCATGAACAAAGGTAGTACTGTAAGTTTGCTCTGTAAATGTTAAAATGTTGCCTAAAGCAGGGAAGCTTTCAATACAAATGTATTAAAATGGGGTGTGTTGCTATAACTTTTCTACAAGTTGACTTTACTGCAGGAGATGATGTGGAGTGTTACAGCAGCCAGTTTATATCTGATTAATGTTTCAGATTCATATGAAAGGGTAAGTAATATTAAATATGTTGAGTGTGGTCTCTGTGCTGCTTCTGGTTACTTTGTAAATTTTTTTTGAGGATATTAAGAATTTGATTTTCACTATTGGAATTTCATTCTCAGACTTGCACTCTCAGACACTTGTGCTTCCGCTAGTAACATCCGTCTTTTTTATTTTGTTCTATTTATTGATGACTTTTTGTTTGAATCTCTCATCATTTTACAACAGTAGCCAGGTGGTGAAGACAAGAAAAAAGAAACAAAATTACGAAGTCACTTGCACTCTCAGCTACCTGCGACGTCACTTGCAATCGACACAAGTCGTATGTGTTGCCAGTGAAGACAAGACGCTGTGGTGATTAAACGATTAAAAACTAATTTAGTACCGTAACGTACAGGGTCCTGCAAGAAAAAGACAAGACCCGCAAATCCGCGGCCACAGAACAGCAGAATATGAACGCAATGCACAAAGTCTCTCGTTAAGCGTTTCATTTCCTCCCGTAGAGAAAATCATTATAAATAAAACACAAAGCTTAATGGACAAAGACAAAGAAATAAAAGAGCTGTAGACAGTTATTCTATATGGAAAAACGCTTAACGCGGACAAACTTTGCCATGTTGCATTTATTCTGGGCTCACCTGGTTGCCTGTACATATTAGTTATGTATTTTAATAATGAAGAGGAGCATATTGAGTTCTTCTTTATCTTCTTAGTCTATTATTATGCCACATTATGCCATGTTTTGCGCCTGTTTTGCCATGTTTTATACATTATTTGTTATATTAATAAACTATATGAATTTGATATTTAGCATCTTAATACATTAAGCCATATTAAGTGCTTATGTTTTCTACGGCAGGAGGAAAACGCTTAATGAGAGACTTTGCGCATTGCATTCATATTCTGCTGTTTTGTGGCCACGGATTTGCGGGTCTTTTTTTTTTTCTTGCAGGACCCCTGTACGTGATGTTACTAATTTAGTTTTAATCGTTTAATCACCACAGCATCTTGTCTCCATTGGCAACATGCACGATTTGTGTTGGTTGCAAGTTACGTCGCAGGTAGCTGAGAGTGCAAGTGACGATTTGCAAGTGACTTCGTAATTTAGTTTCTTTTTTCTTGTCTTCAACACCTGGCTGCTGTTGTAAAATGTTGAGAGATTCAAACAAAAAATAGAACAAAAAGAACAAAATATAAAATAAAGACATTAAAGACAAGTAATGTCACTACCGGAAGTGCAAGTCTGAGAGTGCAAGTCTGAGAGTGCAAGTGCAAGTCTGCAGCCAGAACCTTTTGGGTGGTCTCTGTGCTGCTTCTGGTTACTTTGTACTCATGTTATCAGACTATTGTCAGTGTGTTGAGGTGATTGTGTCTTGATTTTTGTTCATGGCTGTGCTTTTATTTTTAAGTCTTTGGTCTCTTGACCCTTGTCCCATTTGAGATCATTTGTGTTCTGTTTGAGTCTTTATCTATAAACACGGCTTTCCTTTTTCTTAAAGAAGCTCCCAAGTTATTTTATCTCAGTGTACATATATAATGTAATATTATCAGCTGTGATTTAGTGTTTTCAGTTCTGCTTCCACTGTTTGATGGATGATGTTCTTTGGTCTTTCTCTCTTTCGTTTTCCCTCTCATCCTTCTATCATCCTTTCCCTTCATTCTGTCATTCTTTAACATTCAGAGCTGTAAAGTAAGGTGTAAAGGAGTCAGCTCTGTTTAATTTTGATTTTTGTGTTGGACCTCCACATATTGTTCAGTGTTATAAAGCTGTTGCTGGTCTTTGCTAATGCATCTCTTGATGTCATTGTCTGTCCTCCATCATGTCTAATGATGAAGCCCATGTCTACAAACTCCTCATTTCTACAGAGGTCTGCTCCTGTACTTTATTTTAACTGGTGAGGGGTTTGAGGTGTTCAGTGTTATCATCTCTGTTTTCTGCTTGTTGATCTTCGAGTCTAGTTGTTGTTCATAGTACCTAGTGCACAGCATGCATGCACAGTGTGTAGAATGTAATTTAGGATTACATTTGGATTTAAATTAAATCCAAAAGATGGCCTTTAAGCTTTATTAATTAATCAAAATGAAAGCGTGAAATGAACTATCCTCATTCATTGTGCTGATGTCTTCAGATCACCTGTAAACTGACACTTAAAACTCATTTCATGGCTGTCAGCTGAGACATTAAGAAAAAAATCAAAGAAACCTGAAAAAAAAAAAAAAATCGAATCTTTTTTTTGAGCAGCAAATCAGCATATCAGAATGATTTCTGAAGGATCATGTGAAGACTGGAGTAATGATGCTGAAAATTCAGCTTTGATCATAGAAATAAATTACATTTTAATAAAAATATTTCACAATATTACTGTTTTTATTGTTTTTTGTTTTTGATAAATGTAGTTTTGGTGAGGTGAAGGGTTTTTTTTAAGAAGATTATTATTTTGATAATTTAAATAAATTACTAACACAATTTCTAAAGTGCCTAAATGTCAAAATTAGTAATGATCACTTTGGTACATTGAGAAGGCATAAATTTAAAATATTATTAATAATAACAATAAAGTCAGGGCAGCGGGTCAAATCAGCCGCCAGGCCACCGTGATTTCAAACAATTTAATCTGGTTTCTATATATCGTGTATATATTATTTAACTCGTATAAGATTCATTTGGTTGAGCTGCGCTGCAGTAAAGCGCTTGATTGTGCGGTGATTATCTCTTCAGATAGCGAGCAGTGGCGTACCGCACATCTTAAAGCCACGCCCCCCCCCCCCCGCAAAGAACGAGATGGGGCCCCACCAGCAGTGATGTCATGTACGAAAAGTTATTGTGCACCTGCTCCAAGTATACTACTGAGTCCGTCTCTCCTATTTACATAACTGATTTATCAGTCATGAATGTGATGAATTATCATTGCATTGATGCATTTCATATAGGCTAATGGTCAACACGTTTCAGTTCAAACACTGTCATACATAAGACTCGCTAGCTGTTTAAAAAAAATGTTTAAAACTCGCTAACTGTTTAAAAAAAACTATACAAGCAAAATTTATGTATTTCAGTATATTAGGAGAAAAAAAAAATTAAAAGAAATATTAAATGTTTTAATTTTTTGGGAAAAATTTATTTTCTTTTAATTTATTTTGCAATTAACTCATTTATTCATTTTAGTAACTGACAACCACAAACAAGCAAAAACTCTGAATCATTAGCACTCTCCGAGCGTTTTGGTGCGCAAAGTCTTTGACTGCAGCTTGTCGTCAATGTTGCGAGCGCGGGGAATCCTAATACTTAGAGATAAACTTGGGAGTCTTCTTTCTTGTAACATTGTGCACCGGAGAAATGTCTTGATCACTTTCAATTTCGAGAACGAACGATTAATTGCATGACAAAATATCTGGTGACAAGTCATCAGTGAATCACAAAAGCGTTTGCCATTACAGAGAAGAGCAGCGGCGGACCAGGGCACAAAAACACATATAAATATATTTCACTTAAATCATTAGCTAACAGATTAACGAAACGAAAGGAAAAAAAAAATGTGCTGAGATTATATTCATTGTAACGCGATCTAACGATCACTATGAGGCGGAAAGGCTTCTCTATTTTGCAAAAGTTTACAGTTTTCTTTTCTTTCATTCTTTCTTTCTTTATTATTATTATCATTATTATTATTATGCCAAGGCTTTACAGTGATGAATGATGTCTTGCTTGTTTGCTCAACCAGCGTTGGTATCTGACTAAATTACGAATAACAGTTGCAACAACATTCTAGTAGCCTATTTTCTCTCCAATTTATACGGAGAGCATGAAATAATTTGTGGTACAGACCTCACTCGTACGATTTCATACGATTTGCCTAGACCCCAGTGACGGGTAGGTTTAGGGGCGGGGTTTTGGTGTAGGTAATTCGTACAAATTCATACGAATGTGCAACTCGTAAAATTAGCCACCTCGTAAAATATGTACGAATTGCCGTGAGATCGGGCTGACAGTTGGGAAAACAATGCAGTGATCGCGCTGGCGCTTCATGCGCGCACACAATATTTCTGCTCCCTTGACATCGCAGTCTGTTCATTATCAAAACAAAAATACAAAGAAACATATTACCGTTACAATGCTCAATTGAAATATTCCGTTGTTGCGTTCAGCGTGACCAGAGACTCACTGTGCTGTTATAGCCTTTGTGAAGGATGATGATTTACGTAGATAATCCGAGCTAAGTGTAAAGCCTATACGTAATAAATATTATTTTAGCATCCAAATATGTTGCGAATATGGAAACATTTGGATTTGTGCCGAAAGAGAGATAGGCTTTAGTTTTCCTTTAAATTAATTTGTTTTTGGCTTGACGTTTATATAGCCTAAATACTGTTAAATAGGCCTACACGGGAAGGGAATAAAATAGCCTGTGTTTATAATGTTTATAAACATTTTGATTTTCAGGTATTTTAGCCTACATTATTTCTGAATGTAATAATAAAATGCAACATATACTTTTTTCTCTTAAAACACAATTTTATACAAGTAGCTTTTTTTATTTATTTATTTTTTTATCCATGCAGCAAACATTTTAAATATATTATAAAAATGCTTTAATGTCTTTAAAGCTTTTCTTTTTTTTTTTTTTTTTTTTTTTTTTCTCGTTTAAAACATCTGCCCAAAATCTAAAACAGATTATGCTGGCTATGACTAAGCACAATTTTACGGAGCCCCCTTAAGGTTCATTGTGGTGGAAAAAAAATCAGAGTGAGTGAAAAAAATTTGGGGTGGGAGGAAAAAATATATTTTTACATTTTTTGCGTTCTCTCGCAAAAACTTTTGCGTTCCCTCGAGAAACTTTGCGTTCCCTCGCAAAACTTTTGCGTTCTCTCGCAAAACTTTTGCGTTCTCTCGCAAAGATATTTGCGTTCCCTCGCAAAACTTTTGCGTTCTCTCGCAAAATTATTTGCGTTCCCTCGCAAAACATTTGCGTTCTCTCGCAAAAAATTATTTGCGTTCCCTCGCAAAACTTTTGCGTTCTCTCGCAAAACCAGCTGAGTTCGGACAAACACTTCCTGTTTACTTTAAAGCTTGTAGTGGTTTATACAGCTCCATAAGTTCACAATGGAGCGGTTCATAGAGTTTTGTTTTGAACTTGGAGAAATAGTCAGTGCATATTACGGCACGGTTTTGGGACATACTAAAACGCTTAATGTAAAACACTGTGTGAGAGCCGTGGGAACGGAGCGAGGCCGGTGGAGCATGTGAGAGATTTGGGGGTGGAGAGTGGCGCGAAGGAGAACTGAAGGAGGGACTGATGACAGTGTTGGACGATAGAGGACCAGACTCGGACTTTATTTTGTGTTTTGGTTCTGTTTGTGTGCGACAGTCGTCCACGAGTAGGGGCTGTCGCGGTCCTTTTAGGTATATTTTATTATTAAAGTTTTGTTTGAATGTTCGCCGGTTCCCGCCTCATTCTTCCCGTGACTATAACGTTTGTTACACACTGGATGACTAAATTCAGTACACGGATTACACACCATATTATTAAAGTAGACAGACAAGCAGAATAGCCCAGAATATGAACGTAACCTGGTAAACTGCACTTTAAGCGTAGGCTATCCCTGATAGAAAGAAAGAGTTTTATTTTAAAACTTGGACTCAAGTTCAAATAGGCTACAGTCAGCTTTGCCTATAGTTTAAGACATGGTTTTGGGACATTCTAAAACACTTAATGTGGATGTAGCTACTATAACAGTGGCATTGGAGGCCCAATTCGGTAAGGCCTAATAAATACTATTAATGCTAATAAAAATTGTAATATTAATAACCTTATTAATAGCTATCAGTTAAGCAAATAGCCATAATACAATGTTTCTCCCCCATTTAAAACCGTCAGGATATAGAAAGGATCCTTAAGGGAAGCTGGACAAAGACAGTGGGCTATATAGGCTAAAACCAAAATATGGTAAACAGTTTATTAATAAAATATAGCCTATTATGCACAGGAAAGCAGACAAGCCCAGAATAGCTAGAAACAAGCCAAAACCTAATGTAAAGCGAAACTGGGCTCACGTACAGCTCTCTTTCATCACAAATCCAAATGTTTCCATATTCGCAATGTATTTGAAGAAAGAATCATAATGAACAAAAATGTGCCGCACTGGAGTGGGCCGGGGCTCATTTGGAACTATTATTTTGTTGTAAAATACAATATGGACAATATTGTGTTTAAAATGTAGGCTTCTTTTAAAATTTAAAATGTACACTTAATATTGCCTTTTTTGTTGAACTGTTAGGCCTATATAAAATCAATTTCACATATGCAATATTCTGGATATTCAGGGAAAATTGCATTCTCGTATAGGTTCCAGAGCGAAATGAGAACGTAACAGTGTTCGCTTTATAACATTTCTAATAATCTTTTATATTATTGAATCTTCAAACTGAATTCAAAATCGCATTATGCCCTACTGTAGCCTAAGTGACGGAGTATTTTGTTTGATCGCGCTAGCGCCTCATGCGCATATATTCATTGCAAGTGCGGCCTGTTCATTATTAAAATAAAGAATCACCAGTACAGATATAACGTTACACAATCAATTTAAATAATCTGTATTATGTCTGTGCCGTATCGTGAGCCCCGGCCCAATCCAGTGCGGCACATTTTTGTTCATTATGATTTTTTCTTCAAATACATTGCGAATATGGAAAACATTTGGATTTGTGATGAAAGAGAGCTGTACGTGAGCCCAGTTTCGCTTTACATTAGGTTTTGGCTTGTTTCTAGCTATTCTGGGCTTGTCTGCTTTCCTGTGCATAATAGGCTATATTTTATTAATAAACTGTTTACCATATTTTGGTTTTAGCCTATATAGCCTATACTGTCTTTGTCCAGCTTCCCTTAAGGATCCTTTCTATATCCTGACGGTTTTAAATGGGGGAGAAACGTTGTATTATGGCTATTTGCTTTACTGATAGCTATTAAGGTTATTAATATTACAATTTTTATTAGCATTAATAGTATTTATTAGGCCTTACCGAATTGGGCCTCCAATGCCACTGTTATAGTAGCTACATCCACATTAAGTGTTTAGAATGTCCCAAAACCATGTCTTAAACTATAGGCAAAGCTGACTGTAGCCTATTTGAACTTGAGTCCAAATTTAAAATAAAACTCTTTCTTTCTATGAGGGATAGCCTACGCTTAAAGTGCAGTTTACCAGGTTACGTTCATATTCTGGGCTATTCTGCTTGTCTGTCTACTTTAATAATATGGTGTGTAATCCGTGTACTGAATTTAGTCATCCAGTGTGTAACAAACGTTATAGTCACGGGAAGAATGAGGCGGGAACCGGCGAACATTCAAACAAAACTTTAATAAATAAAATATACCTAAAAGACCGCGACAGCCCCTACTCGTGGACGTCTGTCGCACACAAACAGAACCAAAACACAAAATAAAGTCCGAGCCTGGTCCTCTTTCGTCCAACACTGTCATCAGTCCCTCCTTCAGTTCTCCTTCGCGGGACTCGTTACCGGTGAATGGCGCAGGTGCTCCACCGGCCTCGCTCCGTTCCCACGGCTCTCACACAGTGTTTTACATTAAGCGTTTTAGTATGTCCCAAAACCCGTGCCGTAATAAGCATGCACTGACTATTTCTCCAAGTTCAAAACAAAACTCTATGAACCGCTCCATTGTGAACTTATGGAGCTGTATAAACCACTACAAGCTGTAAAGTAAACAGGAAGTGTTTGTTCGAACTCAGCTGGTTTTGCGAGAGAACGCAAAAGTTTTGCGAGGGAACGCAAATAATTTTGCGAGAGAACGCAAAAGTTTTGCGAGGGAACGCAAATATCTTTGCGAGAGAACGCAAAAGTTTTGCGAGGGAACGCAAAAGTTTTGCGAGAGAACGCAAAAAAATTAAAAATATATTTTTTCCTCCCACCGCAAATTTTTTCACTCACTCTGATTTTTTTCCACCACAATGAACCTTAAGGGGCTCCGTACAAATTTTCACTTAGCCGAGTTCAGACTGCACGATTATTTTAGCCCAGTTTTTGGCTCGCTGACTGGTTTTGAGAAATCGCCGACAAATGCCCGAAATCACAGGCAAATCGGTGCTCGTTCACACGAGTGACAATCACGCAGTGTGAATGAGCAAAGATGCGATCTGAGAGAATCACCAACGAGTCGCCGACGCCTGTGAGATATTTGGCATGCTAAATATCTGGACCTGTCGGCGATTCAAAATCATACTGTGTGAAAAAGTGTTCTGACTGAAAACTGCGTCAGCGATGACCGACAGCCAATGAGAGAGCAAGATACAGATCAGCGGGGGGAGTTCGGGGAGGAGTTATAGACCACAAAATCAGCAAGCATGGCTTCTTTTCTTTTTCTTGTTTTCGCTGCAAATCAGCGCACAGGCAATTCGTATTGCAAGCTTCTTGCGGGCTACCATTTTTAATAATAATCCCAGTCTCACGTGAGAACTCCGGTCTTGCACGCGTGATATCGCTTTGTTTCCTTCTCGCGTGTGTTTGGTTGTGAAACGTAGTTTGCGTGCCAGACAGAGTTGTCGGCGATTCTTCCTATTGTAAAGTCATGCAGTGTGAAACCTTCTGACGCCGATCCATCGTGCAGTGTGAACACAGCAGCAACTGAATGCTGGCCAAGATAGTCATGCAGTGTGAAAAGAACAGTGACCCGACTACTTTGAAAATCGTGCAGTCTGAACTCGGCTTAAGACTCTCTTCGTGTTTTTTGACGCTATGACGAAATGACGCTAACCATTTTTCTACTCAAACCGGTTTCAGAACGGTAAAACTACAGAGAAACGCATGAACAGAAACCGGCAAAACACCGATTCTGCTCGGAGCCGCTTTAAGCGTAAAAATATCCACTTCGATTAAGGTGCGGTTGTTTTTGAAGTTTATGACAAGAGAAATGTGAGAAAAAAATAGATTTTCCCCGGTTGTTGTTTTAGAACATTAAGCCAGCTGTACTGCACACCCTTGAGCTCAGGACTTGCATCTTTTGCAGTGTCTCGAAGGCACTGTCTTTTAGGATGTCCTGCGACGGGGCCCCACAAGAGACCGGGGGCCCCCACGTACTGCGGGGGCTGCGGGGGTGTCCCGTACGTCACTGGATGGCGAGCAGGCCAAACAACTATGACTGGGACTGTCATACACATAACATTATAATGAGAACAATATTATAATAAAATGCTGTGAATTTTTAGAGTTTAGTTGCCATGTTTCTGCACGTTGTTGCGTGAAAAACGCGTCTACAAAAGGAGTTCATTCAGGTTTAGTTGCCATGTTTCTGCACGTTGTTGCGTGAAAAACGCGTCTACAAAAGGAGTTCATTCAGATAAGAGCGTTTTCTGCGAGTCATTTTAAGATCGTTCGTTATTGTTTCACATGCGTTTCCCAAAAATGCACTTAACGCAATCGCAGGTATCTGTGCTTTAAGAGCTGCTTAGAGGAGTCGCTGTCCGTTTGTCAAGTGCTGAAATCTCATCTTATAGAATGACTCGTGATTGTAGAACACGCTCGTTTACTGAAATGTTAATCTAATGCTGTGTTCCAGACACTGTCAGATTGTCATTTGATTGACAGGTTCTGATCAATGTGGAAGCAAGCGAAATATCTCGAAATGAAAGAAAACTCGGTTTTATCTTTGCAACAATACCCCTTCACAAGGCGTTCGGATGAAGAAAAAAGAGGATAAAGTGGCTTGTTCTGATCAATGTGGAAGCTGCTTTAAAAAAAAGTGGTGAGGACACCGCGCAACTCGTTTGCTAGTTTTTTTTATTTAATAACCTAATTTACTAGGGGATTGGGTTTAGAGTTGGAAAACGTAATTTTCGCTTTTCAAAAATACATCAATGTACCAGAAAATTTTGAACGGAGGTGCTGAGGGGGTGCTAGATCACTGACGGGGAGCTGGACAATTCAGCGCTCATTCCTCCCTCTGGTCAAACTTTCTGAGTTGGTCGCGAGAGCACGTTTTTTTTTTTTTTTTTTTTTTGCTACATCATGCTATTAATCAATGCATGCTGATTAATTTTTATCATAGCTTATAGTTATATGGAAACGAAAGTGGTTAACCCATTCTTTTGCATCAGTAGTAGCCTATTATTTGTGATTTGAATTTTGTGAATGGAGTTCCTTTTTTTTGCTGCGTTATAAACCTGGCTTCGGATGCTTTCACTTTCGACTTTGCGATCTAGTCAGGTTTTACAATAAAAGATAATGGTCTGTTTTGCTTACATCTATACATACACCTTTCACCGTTTAAGACTAAAAAATAAAGATGGATTCATTGGTATTTTTAAGTAAAATGCACAACAACAATAAAACAGTAAGATTCAATGACAAACTAGCTTACAAAACGTTTATTAACAAAAACGAATAAGATGAGGCATGGCATAGACCTACTACATGCTGTATTAGGCTATATAATGACTAATAAATTACAGAACGTTTAGCAAACACAGAGGAATCAAATAAAAATAAAAAAATAGAATAGGGTGTGGATTGGATTATGTGTGGTTATTAGGAAAGATAAGCTTTTCAGAATGAAGATAAAACAAAAAGTAAAGTAAAAAACTAAACTTGCTGCCGGGTGACAGTGCTTGGGAGGTATTTTATTATTATTATTTATTTTATTTTTTTTTGCGTTTTTTCCCACACAAGAATACCAACATGTTCACCTTCTCTGGTGGGGTCTTTTACTTTACTTCAGCGTGTGTGAACCATCAATATTCGCCTCAATTTTAATGAGAGAAACAACGAGAAAACAGGTAAATAAAGACTGACAGTCAATATTTAATGTTTAGAAATTATTATTTCAAGACATGTAAAGCATTTTTTACTCGTTTATGTGGACCGTCCCAAGCATTGGTTGCAATGCGTTCATTGTCAAACTCTAAAATAAGATTTTTTTTTATTTTTTTTTATTTTATTTACAAAATATTTTAGTTTGTTATGTATATTTTTTCATTCCATCAGATAACATTTTAAGCTGTCATATGGTCATGTTACAACGTGCCCCTCAGATGTTACAATGTATCCCATCTACGGGGCATGTTGCCACATTTCACTTCCATTTTCTGACGCTAAATAAAGAAAAACGTATACACTGTAATTATGAAACAAAGCGACATAGTTGTGTTTGATGTTTCTCAGATGCTCACAAAATTTGCTCGGTCGCAGTCCGAGGAAACCTGCAATTAATAAATTTTTTTATTATAAATTATTATTTTCATATAATTAATAAAATATATATAAGGAAAACTTAACCACTCGATTTTGTAATATTCTTAAATTTTGCAGTCAGTATGAAAAGGTGCATTTCTATTAAAGGCACGTCCATGTGGAGAAGGAGAGCCAGCGTTGGCATTCGGCAACCTCATCTTTGCACCCGACACGGACTCAGAAAGCACCACTTTATTAATAAATGATTAAAATGTCTTCTTTTCCCCCGAAACGTTCATAGTCACTTTGCCGGTGCTTTGAGGCAATTGCTTTATGCGGGAGCTTGAGCGCGGAATATTTTAGGGTACAGCGTGGTTAATATATTATTATATTAATCAATGTAATATAACGTGTGACTAGTTGACTAGAAAAATCTTAGTAGAGGGCAGGCCTACTTAGCACAAGGAAGCGCTCCATGTCAAAATAAAATGCTATAATGACATTACGAAAAAGTGCGACAGCTGTAAATAGTTATTACGCTGTTATGCATGCGTAAGGAGTCAAATGTATTTTTATTTTGTTTATCACCTTAATTAGATTATGAAAAACGATTTGTTGATCTTGTTTTCCCTTTAATACATACCTTCAGCAATATATTTTTCAATTACTTTCAAAAAGTGGTAGGGACAATATCGACCCTAGCAAAAAGTGGTGGAGTGGGTGTAATATCTGTCCTGGTGGATGGTTACGATTTTGCTGTGGAGGACATGTCCCACCTGTCCCATCCAGTGATCGCGGTCGAGCTTACACTCTGTGCTTTTCCACCACTTTTTATGGGAATCGGAGTTGACTAGATTTTTCTCTCAATCCAGGCCGACATGACACCGATATTGCCACAAGAGTGTCCACTTGTGCTTCTGCTGTGCTACATTGATGCCAAAAGCAACGTACAGGAGAGTTTTTTTTCTTTTTTTGTTAAGTTTATTCCTCTGGGTTCAACTACAGCTGAATCGATCACTACAGCACTTAAAAGAGCGTCTTGCTGTTATCCTTCCAGAGGATCAGAAGAATAAACTCATCTTGCAAGCGTATGATGGAGCCAGCGTTAAATGTCAGAGTGATGAGGGGTGCCACTGCAGGTGTTCAAAGATGCAAGATGTGGACCCAAATGCCCATTACATCCACTGCTATGCACATCAACTCAATCTGATCATGCAACAGGCCGCTTCTCACATACCCAAAGTGAGATTTCTCAATCTGATCATGCTTTTGGACGATTTTATGATACATGTGGACCTCCTCTATGCCAAACTCCAGAAGAAGGACATAGATTCAGTTCACATTAAGAGGAGCATCCAGCAGTTCCAGCAGGACATACAGAAGATCAGGTAACAGCTGGATTCCTACTTTTGCATTTGTAATTATTATTATTATAATTATTACTCATACATTTTCTTACTCCTCCTTTGCAGAAATTCTCTCCATTCCCTGGTTGACCAAAGCAGTGAAGGTGGTTCTCAACCGAAGAGGTGGCGGTCACTAAGTCCAGAGGTCCATGAACGGATCGCAGCAGAGGTAAGTTTTTATTGCAGTCCATGTTAATCTGCAGGATTTCATAGAAAGCTATCAGAGGAAACTATCAGAAAGAGATGTTCAACTGCATTGATTCATTTACCCTCCACGGGCACTTGTAAATGTCTTCTCATGTCTTTGATGATATTATAATATTTTTTGCCTAAATATTGTAGTAAGGAGTGGATCCTTAAGTTAAAGACATATCTAAATAATATAAATATATCATAATAATACAAAATTTCTCCCGTGCAGGGTGGCCGTAGGCCGTATCTGTAGATACGCTGTGATATAAGTATGTGGGATTAATGGGAGGAGTATATCTTATGGTTACTGAAATATTTAAGAAAACATATTGTAAAGTCATGAGAAGACATTTACAATTACCCATAGAAGGTAAATGAGTATATATTGATGTTACTGAAAAAAATATTTTATGTATTTTTTTTTTTATTACTTTGTATTTTTTACAATATACCCAAAGGTGGCAATAATAATGGTCCAAGCAATGGCTTTTGTAGATGATACAGTTATACAATGGCCATGTCTCTTTTCAAATAAGAATATATAGGTGTCTCATTTTAGAAGTATTATTCCATTATTGTTATTATTATTTTTTTTTTTTTTTATATTTTTTTTTTTTTTTTTTTTTTTTTGGCAATAATACATTAAACATATGTTTTCAATATCATTAGAATATAAAAATATTAATGATAGTATGTATTTTTTGAGATTAATATTGTGGCGGGGTGGTGGAAGGAACACGCAACAGCAAACTCAAGTGCAAAAGCACCCGGAGGGGGGATTTATTATAAAGTGCAGGGTTACGGGGGGTGGTGGCGGGGCGGCGGTGGTCTAGAGTGCGGTGATGCTCTCGCTCGAGTCCGGGTGCGGGTGAAGCCGTGAGGTGCTCGGTGGCAGTGTCCTCTGGTTACTCGCTGTCTGGAAGAGATCGGAGAGAGACGTATCAGTGGGGTCGCTCGTGGAGAGGCTTCTCACCCGTGTCCTGAGTGCACGCTGTTTATATGGAGCCCGGCTGATGAGTATGGAGGAATTATTTGGTCAGATTATAAAACTAAAAGTCTAAAACTAAAAGTCGTAAACCAAAACTAAAAATCTAAGTTTGAAACTTAAAGTCCAAGTCGAAAATTAATTTGGTATTTAGGATTTGGCAATTGGGGGGATTTAGGATTGTGAATTTGGTATTTAGGATTGGGCATTTAATCATTTAGCCATTTAGGATTGAGGATTGGGCATTTGAAGATTGAGGATTGGGCATTTGAGGATTGAGGATTGAGGGAATGTATGCAAATTAGGAGGCGTGGCCCAAAAATACTGGAGGCTGGGTTTGAAATGGCTGGTGCGCAGAGGCACCTTATGGACAGCAGAGGGAGCTCCCTGTGCTAAGGAGCACACTGTAAATGAAGCCAAAACGGAGCGAGACAGTGTGAGCGGCTTGAGCGAGGACTGTGTGATAACTTCAACTTAATGACAGCTTTGTAACATTTGTGGCCTCAAACCAAGCGTACAACTGATGCTTGTGCGCGCGGTAAATCACCTCCGCGAGATGAAAACAATATCGCACGCGAGGAAACGGGCCCCGCAAGCTAATTTCAAACTCTCGCGACTGACAAAAATAAAAGTGTTCGAGCGAGCCGGTGAGAAGATCGGGCGCGAGCAGCTGGGGAATGATCATGCGCGCGCGCGAGGGCTTGTATTGCGCGCAAATGGGCATTCTGGTTCTTTTTCGTGAGGCGGCTCGTTTGACTCAGCTCACTGAAAAGAGCCGGCTCTTTTGGCTCAAAAAACGGCTCTTTAAAAAACAATAATGTTTTGACTATGATAGGTGTGAAAACAATTCTAGTAAATTATTAAATGAAATCAAACTCACAAGTCTCACAATTCTTTACAAATGCATTGATTTGTTATGAAAAAAAGAAATACTATAAACATTTGCATTTAAATTACAACTTTTTAATGTATAGAAACAACAACATTACAAAACAAATACAATATGAATTTGAATTTAATAATAGAACCCATATTTAAAAGAAAAATAAACAACTGAAAGGATTAAACTGGTCCCTCTTTTTTGGCATGTTATATAACCAGCATGTACTATTCACTAGTTATGTTTTGTATAACTAGCATGAACACACACACCACACACCCACAATGCTGATCATATTTTTATTTTATGATAGAATTGCATTCAGAAATGCAAGCTGCCTTACTTTCGAGGGGCTGATGCGGGTTCTTCTCCGAGTTTGACACTGTGTGTGTGGTGTGTGTGTGTGTGATGGCTCGGCCCCTCCCTCATGCCATATAATTGGTTGACACCTCATGTAGGATTGACAGGAAACTGAATGTGAGGCTGTTCAGATGAATATGTGTGCCTTTAGGCCTATATAATATTTTTTTTGTTCTTTGAATTAGTTAATTTTTTAAATAAAATAAAATGCATCCATTATTCATTATTACATAATGATTTAATTTCTATAGGTTATATGTATATATTTTTTTAAATAGAGTCGGCTCTTCAGATATGCGAGCCAGCTCTCGTCGTTCACCTACAAGAGCCGGCTCTCAGAGTCGGCTCATTCGCGAACGACCCCATTACTACAAAGAACATGTCACGCGCGCGCGAGAGAGTTTGAAATTAGCTTGCGGGCTCCGTTTCCTCGCGTGCGATGTTGTTTTCATCTCGCGGAGGTGATTTACCGCGTGTGCAAGCATCAGTTGTACGCTCGGTTTTGAGGCCACAAATGTTACAAAGCTGTCATTAAGTTGAAGTTATCACCACAGTCCTCGCTCAAGCCGCTCACTCGCTCCGTTTTGGCTTCATTACAGTGTGCTCCTTAGCACTGGGAGCTCCCTCTGCTGTCCATAAGGTGCCTCTGCGCACCAGCCATTTCAAACCCAACCTCCAGTATTTGGGCCACGCCTCCTAATTTGCATACACTCCTCAATCCTCAATCTTCAACATGCCCAATCCTCAATCCTAAATGGCTAAATGATTAAATGCCTGATCCTAAAATACCAAATTCACAATCCTAAATCCCCAAATGCCCAATCCTAAATCCTAAATGGCAAAAAGACCAAATGCCCAACCCTAATAGAAAATGCCCAATCCTAAATAGAAAAATGCCCAATCCTAAATACAAAATGCCCAATCCTAAATACAACTGCCCAATCCCAAATACCAGATTAATTTTTGACTTGGACTTTAAGTTTCAAATTTAGATTTTTAGTTTTGGTTTAAGACTTTTAGTTTTAGACTTTTAGTTTATAATCTGACCAAATAATTCCTCCATAGAAATTTAGATTTTTAGTTTTGGTTTAAGACTTTTAGTTTTAGACTCCAGTGCTCCTCGTGAATTGCCAGGGCTACGCTGATGTGGAATCGGGACGCTCGTCCACAATTTATTATATTTTGGAGATATGTATATGCATTTTTTACTACAAGTGAACTATTTACCATTTTCACCATCTATTTGTGATCTAAAATAATTTGTTGTGTGATTTCCTCTAGTGGACAAATTAGTATTACGGCCGTCATCTCTGTTAGCTCCCTCATGAAACTTGACTTATTTACTCAGAATGTCTTGTTCATGTGTATTGAATTTCTGAGAAATTATGGATACAAACACTGAAACTGATCTCCCTTTATAACTTAAAACTGGTCATTTTTAATTGTTGCAGCTGAAATTGACATTTTGTCGAAACTGATTTATGTTTGTTTTTTTAATTTGGTCTTTAGGTCGGTGATACCATACTCTCACACATCATGGAACAGTTCTCCTTCACAAACCTTGTTAGTGCCACATTGCTTCAAGCAGACAGGTTTGAACAGTACACAGTGGTGTTTCCTGAAGATGCACTGAGCAGGACTCTGAAGTTCTATCCAGTGCTCAGTGGGAGTAAGCTGAAGACAGTAGAGCTTGGTCTCATCTACTGCAAGGAAGAGTTCAGGAGCTATCGTGGTGCTGTGGACCTTCTCCAGCTGTTTATGGAGAACAATCTTGAGGAAGTCTTTTCAGAGACTGTCACTCTCCTCAAGATCCTCATCAGCACACACATGACCACAGCAGAAGTGATCTGAGAGGTGCTTCTCAACCTTGAAAAGAATGACTCAGGAGAGGCTGAATGCATTGTTCATGCTGTCACTGGAGAAGAGACTGGGACTGAGATGACTGATTTCAAGCAGAAAGAACACCAGGGAGAAATCTGCAAGCCAGAAAGAAAGGAGAGCAAAATATATTTTCAAATAGTGCTCCTGGCCAGTGATTAGGCAACTTCATAGTGTGTGTGTTTGAATGATTACCTTGATTACTTAACTCATACTGATAATACTACTATAAAACTGATACTTATAATAAAACTACTGATAATAAACCACATTGAACTCCAAATCCACTGATTCATGGTACATTTATTGCATTCTTTAACAGTTGACTTTAACATTAACATTTTTAATATTCTGTCTAGCAGTAATGATACAAAATCACCTGATAAATGGCTATTTACAGTCCTGCATTACTAACAGTTTAGTTTTTCAGTTTGTTTGCACACCATTGATATGTTTTTTAACAACCAGTCGTCACTGATTCACACGTTATAGAAATGAAAAATGATGGTGGTCCATAAAATGTATTTTTAATAATCATTTATAATATTCAGGAGAAAGTCGGTGTAATGAGGGGCAGAAACTGAAAAGAAGAGGTTTTGTTCACTCCTTAGAATAGGACCACACTGGACTGAATCAGACACTGTAGTAGGAAATATGAGGAGGAAAGAAGGGAAATGATTTCAAATGATAAAGAAAGACATTGTAAATGTGTAAATGTTCAGAAGTCTTTTAGAAGGAAGTACTTGTGTAATGTGGTCAAACATCTCATGATTTACCAAAAAAAAAAAAAAATACAGGATTGATGGAAAGAATATAATTAATTTATAAATGTTCTAGTTTGTCATACACTGCGCCAGCACTCAGTATTCGCCTGTGGCATTAATGCAGCTTTAAAATTGGTTTTGTCAGCCACCAATCAAAGAAGGAAGAAGAAGCTTTCCTACAAGGAAAAATCCTGATCATCCATACTTTATTCCAGTTGGTGGCGGTAGTGCACCAAACAGTTAGGTTGCCACCCGCCAATAAACACCAAAGAAGAGGAAGCAGAAGAGCCAGTTCTTCAGTTTGGCGGGTTTCTTCCATACTTTATTCAGTTGGTGTGGGAAGGTTCGGCTCTTTTCAGAGAGCCGGCTGCTTTTGGCTCAACTCCCAAAGAAGAGTCGGCTCTTTCGACTCCTGAACGGCTCTTAATTTAGGACTTTTTGTAGGCCTTTATTTTATCTCATAACTTTGCAAAAATTTAATGGCTTGTGTGTTGAAAACGACTTTCATGTGCAGTGTCATTTTATGAGAATCCGTTATAGTGCTACTAATTTGTGCATTTATTTTGTTTCAAAAAACCATTCTTTGTTGTTTTTAATTAATATTTTAATCAAACATTGCATTGCACCAAATTAACAAACAAAACATCAAATAAATCCACAGCACCAACAGAACTAGAACCAAAACTTAAGCAAACAGTATTAATGTCCTCTCAGTGAAGATTGGCATTCATTCAAAAAAATCAGATGCCTCAGCTTTGATGTGGACGATATCCTATTTCTTCTTTCTGTGATTATCTGCCTGTTTCACCCCCCCTCTCTGTTTTGACAGAATGGTATGATCCTAATCCTCACTATGCTTGGCCCGACACGATGCGATTGCTGACCATCAAACAAAGTTCTGCCTTG